>NW_023252025.1:0-2820 GCF_002007445.2 Ailuropoda melanoleuca
AGTTTTTGATGTAATGTTCCATGATTCATTACTTGCGTATAACACCCAGTGCACCATGCAATACGTGCCCCTGTCAAGAGTTCCCTGACACAGGGTCTGACAAAATGCCCCAGAGAACAGAGATGTTCTTAGTCTTCCCACAGTTGAGGAGAAGAAATTTTAACCAGCATGAATATTTAAAAACAAAATAATAAGTCACCAATGGAGCCCCCAGCCCACCTTTCTTATCACCACCATTATATTGTCTCATTCCTTGCTTGGATACCTTGGATGGTTTCCCCATATCCTTAAGATAAAGTCAGATCCCATCATGTCTCACACACTTGTGTCTGACATGGCCTGTGTTGACCTTTCGGGCTTCATCTTGCCTTTCTCACCCTGTCAATCTCTGCTTTCAGCCACATGGCCTGTTTCCATTCTTGTCCTGGCATACGGCCTTTGCACATGCTGTACTTTCTTCCAGAAGTTTCTTCTCCTCTCCTTTTGTCTGGCTAACTCCTGCCCTTCTTTCAGATCCTAGCCCAGCTGTTCTTTCTTGAGAGGAGTTTTTCCTGATACTACAATACATCTCCTAGCACCATCCACTCCTTTCTTTTTTAAACACTTATCACATAGAACATTATATTCATTCATATGATTATTTCATTAACTGTCCCTGTCCTTCACTAACCTTCAAAGGCTTTCTAGAAAAGGAACCTTGACTATTTTTGCCTTCTATAATATCTTCAGTACCTGGCGCACAATAGCACCTCAATAAATAAGAGGGAAATGAATGAATCGATCTCTACCAGCATCTATGATCTCTAGGGAAGCCTGAACTTCATTCATTCATTCAGCAAATGTTTAAAGGTGTCTGCCCTTATGAAGCATTTAAACTATGCGCTATGTTGAGACGTGAAGATAATGAACACAGTTTCAGGCCTGGAGGAATTCGATCCATCACGAGCATCAAGATTTGGATATAAAAAAAATGAACGAGTCAGTGCGAAGGAGCCCGTTATAAAATACACGTAGACATGGTGCCATGACTGCTCAGAGGAGAGAAGGAGCTGCTCAGTGTGATGGAGTAGCAAGGGCTGCATGGAGCAGGGGTGGTCATGCTGAGCCAAAGGGTGAGGAGGACTGACAGGCAGCAGCCTGCGAGGGCACCTGGGCAGGGAGAGCCACGCGAGCAGTAGCCAGCAGGGAGGACGAGCCAGCAAGTAGGTCAGTTGTCTACAGGCAGATCCCATTCCTCTCACTTATTCACTGTGAGATCTCCAGAGAGTTACTCAGTTGCTCTATGCCTGAGTTTTCCCACCAGTGAAGTGCAGATGATAATGGGCCCCTCCTGTGTGGTTGTGAAGATTAGATGAGTTGAGAGAGAGAGAGAGAGAAAGAGCTTGGAGGAACACCTGGACAAGCAGGAGCTCCACGAGAGTTGGATGTTAGGATCCTGAGGGAGAGGGAGCTGGGCAGGTGGTTGGGCTAAGACCTAAACTATGGCGGGTCAGGGTGAATGGCGAAGAAGAATCTGGAATCCATTAGAAGTGGAACTGAAAGTGGTTGGAAAATCACTGGATGAGGAAAAGTCAAAGATGGGCCTGAGATGGATAATGGGAAACATTTGTTTGGAGAGAAAAATGATGAAGGCCCACCTCATGCCAGGAAGGGCACTCAGTGGGCCCTCACACAGCACTGTGGGGTGGCTCTGCCACGTCCCCATTCTACACAGCACTTCCTGAGAATCTGGACACTGACCTCAGAGAGGGAAAAGAGGCTGACAACAGAGGCAATGACCCAGAAGCCATGGGCAGCAATTCCAGGGACACTGGCTCTTAGAAGGTCAGGGGATGTGATGGTGAGAGAAAGGAGAGAGAGAAGAAAAACCAGAGAGACAGAGAAAGAATGTGTGAGATTCAGAGAGGTAAACAGGGGGAAGGGAGAGCAGAAGACCGGAGTAAGGAAGACAGAAGGATGATGGTGAGGGAGAAACAGAGAGAGATAGGAGGGAAAAGGATAAGAGGAGATGGAGAGAGGAAGGTACTGGGAGGAAAGCCAGCATGGAACCAGAGGGAAGGTTTACCAGCTGAGGCCCTCTCGTCCCTGCACTCCTCTGGGGGGCTCCCTGGATCCTGGGTCCTTCCTTGTCAGGTCCCTCATCTTGGGGATGAGCTGGGTGGGGTTACCTGGGACAATATTCACACTGTCCCAGCAGAATGTGTCTTTCTTCCCTGACTGGAAGGGCCTCTGGCTGTGGGGCTTTCCAGAGACCTTCTCCTTTTCCCCCCATGCCGTGCCCTCAGTCAGGGAAGATAAAGTCAGGCCGAGAGTGCTCAGAGGATAGAGGGAGCTTGGTTCTACTGGTGACTTGGTTCTACTGCCCAAGGCAAGAACACTTAACTAACAGAGGCCATTCCTCACACATGCTCCCATTTCCAGCATTGGAGGCTCCACCCCAACACCGAATCCCCCTCCCTCACCCCTCACTGAACCCTCATCCCCACACTTCATTACTCCATTATTTAATTGCCTAAACAAGATTTAAAAAACTTACAGAAAGTTTCAGATGACCCACTGACCTCTATCTGTCTGCTTTCATTTAAGAGACCTTCCCTACCCAGCCCTGACTGCTTTGTCTGTGGGCTTAGATGCCCCTCTCACATAACTTCCATCTTGATTTCCCTGATGCCTGCAGAGAACCGGCACCTTCTCTCCTTTGCAGCCTCAGGTGGCCTCAATTTATAGCTGTACTGCTGCAGAAAATTAAAACTAGACCTACAGATAACCAAATCCACCTTCCTCAATTTACAGGCAAGCTGAGAGGAGCCCAGAGGACAC
>NW_023252026.1:0-218 GCF_002007445.2 Ailuropoda melanoleuca
CCGTACAGGGACCGTCTTTGCACTATCATCATGCTCCTGAATAGGGAAACATGAGGGAAAGTGCTCACGTAGGCCTGACGAGAGTGCAACATCGTGGTCTGTGAGACACCACACAACCAGGGATATATCAAAGAACATCAAGTCTCATGAGTATGAGTGCATGAAAGAAAAGTTTCAGTAATTTCGAGGACTCAGCGCCCTTCTTATTGGTAATAAAG
>NW_023252026.1:259-367 GCF_002007445.2 Ailuropoda melanoleuca
GACCCATATTCCACATTGGGTGTATCGGCCTTGGAAGGATCCAGCACTTAGAACGAAGAAACTTAGTGTCAAGATAAAGCCCTTGAAGTCACTTCGTCCTTATGGAAG
>NW_023252026.1:466-722 GCF_002007445.2 Ailuropoda melanoleuca
CCGCTTCTAACGAAATGTTTGCTTCCTGGGTAATTCCTATCAAAAATGGTGGTGGTAATGGAACGAAAAAGCCAAAAACATGCCCGTCCAAAAGACACTCTACAGGGACCGTCTTAGCACTATCATCGTCCTTCGTGAAAGAGGAAAGAGGAGGGAAAGTGTTCGCGGAAGCCTGACGAGAGTGTCATATAGTGGTCTCTGGGACACCACACAATCCAGGGAAATATCAACGAGCCTCAGCTCTCATGAGTAAGGG
>NW_023252027.1:0-390 GCF_002007445.2 Ailuropoda melanoleuca
GTTGATATTTCCCTGCACTGTGTGGGGTCTCAGAGACCAGTATGGGGCACTCTCGTCAGGCTTCTGCGACACTTTCCCTCGTGTTTCCCTATTCACGAAGGGTGATGATAGTGCTAAGACGGTCCCTGTAGGTGTTGTTTCTGACGGATTTGTTTTCAGCCATTTCGTTCCATTGCCGCCAGCATTTTTGACAAGATTTCCCCAGGGAGCAAGCATTTCGTAGGAAGCGGGTTTGGCCGAATTGTCTTTCTCAAAATGCTGTGTGCGTCGTGTTTCACTCACGGTACCAAAGCACCTTGATTCCTGTTCCACCTTCCATAAGGCCGTCGTGACTTCAAGGGCTTTCCCCTCACACTTTGTTTCTTGGTTCTAAGGGCTGGATCCTCCCCA
>NW_023252027.1:444-887 GCF_002007445.2 Ailuropoda melanoleuca
AAAGGCTGCTGTTCGGTGGAGGTGTTTTCCTGGACGCTCTGCTTTATTACCAATGAGAAGGGCGCTGAGTCTTGGAAAATCCAGAATATTTTCATTCATGCTCCCTTACTCATGAGAGATGATGATCGTTGATATTTCCCTGGACTGTGTGGGGTCTCAGAGACCACTATGGGGCACTCTCGTCAGGCTTCCGCGACCACTTTCCCTCATGTTTCCCTATTCACGAAGGGTGATGATAGTGCTAAGACGGTCCCTGTACGGTGTTGTTTCTGACGGATGTGTTTTTGGCCTTTTCGTTCCATTGCCACCAGCAGTTTTGACAGGATATCCCTGGGAGCAAGCATTTCGTTGGAAGCGGGTTTTACCGAATTGTCTTTCTCAAAAGTGCTGTGTTCGTCGTGTTACTCACGGTACCAAAGCCCCTTGATTCCTGTTCCACCTTC
>NW_023252027.1:998-1419 GCF_002007445.2 Ailuropoda melanoleuca
GAATCGGGGTCTCCAGTGAAAAGGCTGCTGTTCGCTGGATGTGTTTTCCTGGACGTTCTGCTTTATTACCAATGAGAAGGGCGCTGAATCCTCGAAAATCCTGAACCTTTTCATTCATGCTCCCGTACTCACGAGAGATGATTATCGTTGTTATTTACCTGCACAGTGTGGGGTCTCAGAGACCAGTATGGGGCACCCTCGTCAGGCTTCCGTGACCACTTTCCCTCATGTTTCCCTATTCACGAAGGCTGATGATAGTGCTAAGACGGTCCGAGTACGGTGTTTTTTCTGACGGGCATGTTTTTGGGCTCTTCGTTCCATTGCCACTANGAATTCCCCAGGGAGTAAGAATTTCGTTGGAAGCGGGTTTTGGCCGAAATGTCTTTCTCAAAAGTGCTGTGTTCGTTGTGTTTCACTCACG
>NW_023252028.1:0-1317 GCF_002007445.2 Ailuropoda melanoleuca
AAGCCCAACCTTCTCTGTCTTGTGGCAGAGTCAGACGAACGGAGCCCAAGAGGCCCTCCTGCCCTAAGCTGATGGCCACCCACCCTCATGGGTCTGGGCACATGGCCACTCCCTGCCCCCCTCCAGGCCCGCCGCCCCCCCCAAGTGCCGGAGCCCGCATCCTCTGTCTGGAGACTCCTCGGGCACCCACACCCTTGCTCTCCTTCCTCATCCACATCTCCCTTCTCTCCAAGGATCATCACCATCCGCGTACAGATAGGCTGCAGCTCTACCTGCCTTTGAAGAAAAGAAGAGCCCCCCACCCCACCCCCCAGCTTGCCTGGCTCCTGCGGCTCCCCGTGGGCCTGGCTCTGGCCTGCTGTGCCCCAGTCTGCTGCTCTCTCATAGCAAAGCCCACAGCAGGGACTTATGGTCTCAGTCCTGGAGGCTGGAAGTCCCAGATGAATGTGCGGTCAGGCTGGGGTCTCCGGAGGCCCCTCTCCAGGACGAGTGGACAGCTGCAGCCTTGCTGTGTCCTCCCGGGGCTTTCCCTCTGTGTGCATTTGCCCCTGCAACTCTGTGTGTGTCCCGTTTCCTCCTCCTACTGGGACACTGGTCCTGATGGGCTGGGGCTAACTCTAACAGCTTCATTTTAACTTAACCAGCTCTTTACAGACCTTACCTCCAACTACAGGTCCCGGGGTTCAGGCTTCAATGTATGAACTTGGGGGATGCCCTTCAGCCCATCAGCTTTAGAGCAGGTCTTTTTGGAAATGTTGTCTACACTGTCTGTCCCCCGCTCCTCCGCTGCCCTCTGTCTGGACCCCAGCACTCTATTTCAGTAGCTCTTATCAAGGTCACTGGTGGGCCCCAAGCAGCTTAGTTCAGGGGTCCATTCTTGGTCCTCCCAGGACCTGACCCTGGCCTCACGTGACCATCCACCCCACGCTCAGGACATGGCATGGGTCCCACCATACTGACCCCTCTTTCCTACTTCTCTTTTCTGATTCCTCAGTAACCCCCCACCTCAGGGTCAGGGTGTCCGGGGCCTCTGCTCCCCATGCTCTCCTTCCCCGAGTGCTCCCTGTCTCACGACTGCCGGGTCTCTGTCTGCTGCTCAGGCCCCCTCCTGAGTTCTAGATGCTAACAGCCAACAGTCTCAACTTATCTGCCTGGACGTGGTGTAGATCCAGAATTTCCTGACCCTGCCAGGTGCTCAGGCAACACGCCTTAGAGAGACTCCTGAGTCCTCTCTGGGAAACAGGAATACGTCCCCTTGCTCAGTGCAGGAGTCCCACCTGCTCTGGCGAGATCATGGAGAATGCTGTTCTTACGCCT
>NW_023252029.1:0-173 GCF_002007445.2 Ailuropoda melanoleuca
ATAGGTATTATTTCTTCTTTGAATGTTTGGTAGAATTCCCCAGGAAAACCCTCCGGGCCTGGAGTTTTATTCTTTGGAAAGTTGTTCATCACTGACTCAATCTCTTCATAGTTAATTGGCCTGTTTAAGAAATCTATTTCTTCCTGTTTCAGTCTTGGTAGTTTATAGGTTTC
>NW_023252029.1:316-538 GCF_002007445.2 Ailuropoda melanoleuca
TCATAATTTTAATAATTTCAGTCCTTTCTCTTTGCTTTTGAATAAGTCTTGCCAGTGGTTTGTCAATTTTATGGATTCTCTCAAAGAACCAGCTTCCAGTCCTGTTGATTTGCTCTATTGCACTTCTGTTTTCTAATTCATTGATTTCTGGTCTAATTTTGTTCAACTGCTTCCTCGTGAGTGGGTTAGGCCTGTCCCTCTGTTGCTGTTCCAGCTTCTTGA
>NW_023252030.1:0-159 GCF_002007445.2 Ailuropoda melanoleuca
ATCATATCTCTCAATAATCAGTCTCAATGTAAATGGCCTAAATGCTCCCATAAAATGCCACAGGGTGGCAGGTTGGATAAAAAGACGTGACCCATCCATTTGCTGTCTACAAGAGACTCATTTTGAACCTAAAGATACATTCAGACTGAAAGTAAAGGG
>NW_023252030.1:427-630 GCF_002007445.2 Ailuropoda melanoleuca
TAATAGTAGGGGACCTCAACACTCCACTATCAGAAATAGACAGAACACCCATGCAAAAAATCGACAAAGAAACAAGGTCTTTGAATGCCATACTCGATGAGTTCGACCTCATAGATATATATAGAACACTATAACCCAGAACCAAAGAATACTCATTCTATTCTAATGCCCATGGAACATTCTCAAGAATAGACCATGTTCTG
>NW_023252031.1:0-162 GCF_002007445.2 Ailuropoda melanoleuca
TACCCCAAAGATATAGATGTAGTGAAAAGAAGTGCCATATGCACCCCAATGTTCATAGCAGCAATGCCCACTATAGCCAAACTGTGCAAGGAGCCGAGATGCCCTTCAACAGACAAATGGATAAAGAAGATGTGGTCCATATATACAATGGAATATTACTCA
>NW_023252031.1:186-585 GCF_002007445.2 Ailuropoda melanoleuca
ATGATTACCCAACATTTGCATCAACATGGATGGAACTGGAGGAAACAATGCTGAGTGAAATAAGTCAAGCAGAGAAAGACAATTACCATATGGTTTCACTTACTTGTGGAACATAAGGAAGAGCAGGGAGATCATTAAGAGAAGGAAGGGAAAAATGAAGGGGGGGAAAACAGAGGGGCAGATGAACCATTTGAGACTATGGACTCCAGGAAACAAACTGAGGGTTTTAGAGGGGAAGGGGATGGGGGATGGGCTAGCCCAGTGATGGGTAGTAAGGGGGGCACGTATTGTGTGGAGCACTGGGTGTTATACGCAAACAATGAATCACGGACACTACATCAAAAGCTAATGACGTACTGTATGGTGACTAACGTATCATAATAAAAAACTGAAATTACA
>NW_023252032.1:0-796 GCF_002007445.2 Ailuropoda melanoleuca
AAAAAAAATTTTTTTTAAAAACTCTGTCTTTCCTGACTACAGTATAGCATTAAGAGTGACAGATAACAACTAAGCTTAGTATATAATATGAAATCTACAACATTTTAAGGCCCCTTATGTAGTCCTAAAGACGTATTTTTATTATTATTTATTTATTTATTTATAGATTAGAGTTATTTACTTGAGAGAGAGAGAGAGAGCGAGCACGAGTGGGGGGAGGGACTGGTCAGAGGGGAAGCAGACTCCCCGCTGAGCAGGCAGCCTGATGCAGGCTCAATCCCAGGACCCCGATATTGTGACCTGAGCTGAAGGAAGATGCTTAACTCACTGAGACACCCAGGCACCCCCTAAGGATATATTTTAAAGGGATGACGCTTTGTACCTTTGATGTCTGCTGAAACTATGCATAACAAGTTTTGTTGTCAGTTTGGGATAGGCAGTTGAAAGCTATGGTTTCTGAACCACTGCTCATAATGGCAGCTATGAAGAACATCTTATTATTTAAATTTAAATTTAAATAAAATTAAATCCATTTCTTGACCTCCATTTCTTTTTTTTTATAATCATACTTTTTTTATTGTATTATGTTAGTCAACATACAGTACATCCCTGGTTTTTGATGTAAAGTTCGATGATTCATCAGTTGCGTATAACACCCAGTGCACCATGCAATACGTGCCCTCCTTACTACCCANTACCCATCACCAGCCTATCCCATTCTCCAACCCCCGCTCCTCTGAAACCCTCAGTTTGTTTCTCAGAGTCCATAGTCTCTCATGCTTCATTCCCCCTTCTG
>NW_023252033.1:0-1474 GCF_002007445.2 Ailuropoda melanoleuca
TCCAGGTGCAAACAGTTCAAAAATTACCCAAAATATTAAAAGGAATATAAAAAGAAGAAACAATCCTCAATGTAATTTTTAATGCTAATACAACCTTGATACCAAAATCAACAGACAGTACAAAAAAACCAATCAGGGGCGCCTGGGTGACACAGTCCTTAAGCGTCTGCCTTCGGGTCAGGGCATGATCCCAGCGTTCCGGGATCAAGTCCCACATCCGGCTCCTCCTCTGGGAGCCTGCCTCTTCCTCTCCCACTCCCCCTGCTGTGTTGCCTCTCTCGCTGGCTGTCTCTCTCTCTGTCGAATAAATAAATAAAATCTTTAAAAAAAAAAAAAAAGGAATGTTAGCCCACAGGACGGCGGTAGAGTCGAGACCCCCGCGCACCTGTGGTGTCCCTGCTCCCTGCAGGGAGCCGCCTCCTGTTGTAGCAGCAAGGTTCCTAAGGGCACAGCCGGTCGGGAAGCTATGCCTTTGCAAGCAGGCCGGGCCACTGCAGGACTTGGCTGGAGGCCCTGCTGCATCCCACGTGGGCAGNACTTATTTAATATAATAAAATGTCTAAAAATATAATAAAACTTCTATATATTATTAACTATTAACAAACTGAGAATAGAATGTCACTTCTTTGACCTGATAAAGGGTATCTATAGAAAACATACAGCAAATGTCAAACTTAAAGGTTTGAAATTGAAAGCATTTTCTTTGATTTCAAGGACAAGACAAAGATGCCTACTACTACCATTTCTATTCAAAATAATTTTGGAGGTTCTCACTGGAATACTAAGGATAGAAAAAGAAAAAATTAAGTATTGGAAAGAAAGAAATGGANTACTGGAATACTAAGGAAAGAAAAAGAAAAAATTAAGTATTGGAAAGAAATGGATATTTCATTATTCACAGAAAATATGGCTGTGCATATAGAAAATCCAAATAATCCTTAGGTTGTTTTTTTTTTTTAATTTCAAAGACTTCTAGCAAAATTGTTGAAACAAAAATTCAATTGCATTTCAAATTAAGCTTAAAATGTATTATTTACAATAGCATAAAACATGTAGTATCTGTGAATAAGTACAAAAAGATGCAAGATTTCTATGGAAAAATAATAAAACTTCATTGAGGGACATCAAAGAAAATTTCAGTAAATAAAGGAATGAATCATGTTCATGGATTTGATGATTCAGTGCTATAAAGATATCTATTATTNCCTATAAAGATATCTATTATTTGCAAGATCACCTAGAAATTCTCTGCAATTCCTGCCAAAAACTCCCGAAAGTTTTTTTGTTTGTTTTTGTTTTTTTACAGGTTGATTCTAAGATTTGTACAGAGAGTCAGATTAACCAAGATACCCTTGAAGAAAACACAGCCTTCGTTTTATGTTTTTTTGTCTTCCAAAATACTCAACCTTATGAAGTTACAGTAATTAAGAATCACAGTGTGAGATGGCACAAAAAGAGACAGACCAATGGAAGA
>NW_023252034.1:0-265 GCF_002007445.2 Ailuropoda melanoleuca
TCTATTCTTGAGAATGTTCCATGGGCATTAGGATAGAATGAGTATTCTTTGGTTCTGGGGTGTAGTGTTCTGTATATATCTATGAGGTCCAACTTGTCGACTATGGCATTCAAAGCTCTTGTTTATTTGCTGATTTCTTGCTTAGGTGATCTGTCTATTGTTGATAGTAGAGTGTTGAGGTCTCCTACTATTAGTGTATTTTTATCTATATGTCTCTTTATTGTGGTTAAGAGTTGGCTTGTGTATCTTGCTGCTCCCCTGTTGG
>NW_023252034.1:318-1425 GCF_002007445.2 Ailuropoda melanoleuca
TCCTTTAAGAATAATATAGTGCCCTTCTGTGTCTCTAACTATAGTCTTTAGTTTAAAATCCAATCTGTCTGATATGAGAATTGCTACCCCAGCTTTCTTTTGAGGTCCATTGGCGTGAAAGATGGTATTCCATCCCTTTACTTTCAGTCTGAATGTATCTTTAGGTTCAAAATGAGTCTCTTGTAGACAGAAAATGGATGGGTCATGTCTTTTTATCCAATCTGCAACCCTGTGGCATTTTATGGGAGCATTTAGGACATTTACATTGAGACTGATTATTGAGAGATATGATTTTAATGATGCCATGTTGCCAGTAAAGTCTTTGTTTCTATAGATTGTGACTTTCTGTTCTGTATCACTCTTGGGGCCTTTTACTTTTATAGAACCCCCCTTAATATCTCCTGTATGGCTGGTTTTGTGGTTACGAAATTGGTCAATGACTAGCGATTCTGGAACGTCTTTATTTCTCCATCAATTCTGAATGACAGCCTTGCTGGATAAAGGATCCTTGGCTGCATGTTTTTCTCTGAAAGAGCTTTAAAAATGCCCCCCAACCCTTTCTCTCATTCCAGGTCTGTGTAGACGGGTCTGACGTAATTCTGATACCTCTGCCTTGGTACGTGAGAAATTTCTTTGCCCTAGCCACTTTCAATACTGTATCCTTGGATCTAATATTTGCAAATTGCACTATGACGTGACATGACGTGGTTTGTTGTGGTTGAGCTTGGGAGGGGTCCTCTCTGCCTCTTGGACACGAATGTTTGTTTCCCTTGCTAGATTAGGGAAGTTTTCAGCTACAATTTGTTCAAATATCTCTTCTAGACCTCTGTTTTTCTCCACCCCCTCGGGGATGCCGATGATTCTGACATTGGAACGTTTCATTGAGTCAATAATCTCCCGTAACCTACATTCCTGAATGAGAAATATTTTTCTAGATATGTCTCCTCTGGCAAAGGAAACAAAAGCAAAATTAAACTATTGGGACAATCCCAAAATAAAAAGCTTTTACACAGTGAAGGAAACCATCAACAAAACGAAAAGGCAACCTACTGAATGGATGAAGATATTTGTATTTGATATGCCAATAAGGGGTTAATATCAAAAATA
>NW_023252035.1:0-1520 GCF_002007445.2 Ailuropoda melanoleuca
ACTGAAGGCCTGTACAATCAGCCATAATTGTCAGCATATCATTCAAAATTTGTGTTACTTGTGTAATTCATATGAACAAAACAGGCACGACTATGAGAAATCCTAGAGTTTCTCTATTGTACACCTTGCAGAATTTCTCATAGGGTAGTATTGTATTAAACGAAGAGTTTATTACTGAGAGACACAAAGAGAGCCTTGGAGTAATTAAGCACTTTCACCTACAATGTGGTCAGGTGACACAAATAAAAAGGTTTAAAAAGTCATGGTTTTCAAATTTTTTTAAGTCACAAAAGTTAGTAAAACTTCAAGAAGAAAATTATAGAAGTTTGATCAAGTGCTAAAAATGCATTATGAACGCAAGTGGCAAGAAAACAAAACGAAGGTCAATAAAGATCCATGTTGAAGGGGAACCTAAAATCATAATAATAAAAAATGTTTGCAAGATTGTACATGGAGATTTGGGAATAATACACCATTAAAAGGTGAAAATAAAAATGAAATGCTAAGGAGACAAACAAAGTAAAATGCTCCTACAAACTTACTACATGTAAGTCTAATACCACTCAGTCCATATCACCTTTAAAAATTAAACAAGTTACCATGCAAGTAACCTGCAAGAAAATATAGCAAGAAACAATCTGAAGCAGGACACACACATATACACAAATGCACACATAAATAAAAGGTAAAGAAAGTATTTCTTAAAGACAATCTTGTAAGCCAAGCCTATTGCAAATCATGTGAAAAAAGCATGAAGAGTGTGAAAATTTTTCCCAACAAATAATCAAAATGGAGATAGTGATTTTCTTCATTAAAGCAGACTCCCAGGAACCAAGTCCATGTAAAATGTCTCCTGGGAAAAATTACCAGAAAGTTATCCTCTACCTGGATGAGGAGTCAAAGAACAGTTGTAGAAAAAGAAGACTGAGAAACAAGTGCTTCGGGTTGTTTGTTTGTTTGTTTTTTGTTTTTTTAAGATTTTTTATTTATTTATTTGACAGAGATAGAGACAGCTAGCGAGAGAGGGAACACAAGCAGGGGGAGTGGGAGAGGAAGAAGCAGGCTCACAGCAGAGGAGCCTGATGTGGGACTCGATCCCATAATGCCAGGATCACGCCCTGAGCCGAAGGCAGACGCCCAACCGCTGTGCCACCCAGGCGCCCCCAAGTGCTTAATTCATTTTCTTTTTTCAAAAGCATTATATTGAACCTGAACGATTCAGATTTTTGTGTGTATTTTTTATGTTACCCCAAGCTTGCACAGAGAAATGTACCAAGCGTATATGTCTACCAAAGTGAATTAATGAAAACTTCATGGTGATTCTTCAAGAGAAGTGCTAAACAAACAGGGTAAAAAAAAAAATCATGCCATGTGGTCTTAAACAAGGTTGACACTGCTTTTGCCCCAGTGCTGGAGTTTCATTTATGTGGTTAGATGTAAAATGTGGACCATGCTGAACTCCTGGCTCTAGAATACATTTCCAGTACGTGGGGAGGAATTGCCTTAGTGTTTAACAATGT
>NW_023252036.1:0-2843 GCF_002007445.2 Ailuropoda melanoleuca
CTGTCTTCCTGCATTTTTTTTTTTTTTAAACCACTCCTCAACTTTGCTATTAGTGAGAGACCCAAAAATACGCTGACGGGCTGCTTAAACTGTGTTATTGTGAGATACGTGTTGCATGGCATGTCACAGAGCCACACCAAACTAGCCTTTTATGGCGATATCCCTTCTAGACTGTGGGTCTCCAGAGGGCAGGGTCTCTAACTCATTTTGGTAAAACTCTGAATCCCCACCACCCTGTCCTGAACTCTAGAAACAGATGTCAAATACACGAATAATTGAATAAATGGTCTTCTTACTAATGAAGAAGTTGGCAGCCTCTGTTTCGCAGGATGATCTGACCTACTTAATGTTTTCAAACAACCTGCAGTGTCTCCACAACCTGTAATTGTTCTGACTTACATCCAAGAGCCAGAGTGGATGCCAAATCCGGGCCCCGGCCCAGGGGTTTGCTGGCTGATTGGCTTTCTGAGCAGGTGAGAAGTGAAATGCACCAGTGATGAGTGAAGGGACTGGAAAGAGCACATTGTATTCTATTCTTTCCCTTTTTTTGCTTTCATGAATTCGATGACCTGCTAGGATTAAGTTTATAAAAAAAGGAAGTGACTTCAGAGACACTAGTCCTTGAAACTCGGTTCTATTTGAATAGACCCTTATAAAGATGTCGTTTCTCTATTTGCCAAACACCTAAATATTAAATATTTAATGTTTTTCACATATTCAAGTGCACAGAACACATGCACGCTCATTAGACGTCATCGGACCTCTGCTTTCTGTTGAGTCAGCCTTCGAGCTCTCGACGTGGGCATCTAGCCCTTCTTTGCCATCCCACTGCTTCCATCCCTGCTGGGCTTTATTAGATCTCATCGAGACCTCAAGTAGCCCTTCGGTAGTCACCTGCCATCCACTTGTTTTACCGTTTATCTAATGCACGAGTTTGGAGGTCAGTAAGGACGTGCTGGGAGGCATAAAGTTCCGTTTATCTGTTCATAGCCTCGGCGGCTCAAAAAATTCTTCCCTAGTGTCTACAATACGATTGTAGCCCCTGTGAGATGCACGACTGTAATGATCCTTGCACCAGAATGATCCATAACTCCTGGGGTCCACGGCCACTCCAACCCTCCACAGTAGGAGGGTTGGGCTGTGTGACCGACAGTAAGCAGGAGAAGGGAGGGCAGTCATTTCCAAGATCAGGAAATGCCCTGGCTTCTGTTCTGGTCTTTCTCTCTCTCATACAGAGGGGGGAAGCCGGCTGCCAGGGAGAGGCCCACGTGGAAATGAACTGAGGCCTCTGGCTGACAGCCAGGTGGCTCTAGAAAGGGAACGTCCAACCCCAGACAAGCCTCAGGTAACTGCTACCCAGATTCACAGACCCCTTGACTGCAGCAGACTTCTGGGTGACCCTGATTGGGCCTGAGTCACCCAGCTAAACTGCACCAGAATTTCTGACCCACAGGACCTATGAAATAATAATTTGTTTTGCCTGAAACTGCTAAATTTGGGGTTAATACGTCATGCAACAAAAGGTGATGGATACCATAGTCCTGATGTTCTCGCCCATAACCCTTCTGTCTTCTCCCTTATGTCCTTATGTATATTTTAAGTTCCAGCCAATGTGAACTGGTCTTCTTTCCCCGAAGGTGACCAGCAGACAGAGATTCATGCCCACACATTTTCCTCAAGCTACTCTTTCATCCAAGACACCCTTTTCCTGCCATCTCCACTTGTCAATTGTCCTCTCCTTTGTTAAGACCCCGCTCGTGATCACCTCCTCCTTGAAGTCTGTTTGGCAGCATCTGCTCAACGGACAGAACTCCCTCCTTCTGAAAACTCAGAAATCACTGCTGCTCCTCTCACGTCATTTAGCTTCTGGTATCGTCTATGTGTCCATCTGAATATGTTTTTCTGTCTGTGTCAGCTGATTTATCCAGACTAGGGAATGTATAAATATCTGTCACATGAGCAAATTGAAACCTGAAAAACAGGCTCGTGTGGCAGGCTGGCTTTAGTCATTGTCACTTAAACAGCAGCTTCCTGCCTGTGCTGCCCATGTGACACACGTTAGTTCTGCCACAACGCCCAGGTTGTCTTTTTCGCCTATTCCAGAAAGACAGGTCTTTAGGAAATGAGGCTTTCAAAGCACCACTGTTTCCTGGACAAGAATGCTTTCCACTCTTATTTGATTTCCATGGGCACCCTGTATGAACAGGAGTTCTTAGAATTCCGTATGTCTGATCATTTCCATAGACGTGCCTGGAAAACACAGAGCTTTGATACCGAGCTTTAGATTCACGCTCCAGTTTTTTCAAACTATTTGAAAATCAAAATAAATGTTCTCATGCACCAGCTATCATTCCACCAACTTCCTTAAATCATTTTGTAGTAAGCAGGGTGTTAATGCCTGAAAATGGTGATACAAACAAGTAGATGAATTTACCTTCCCGTTGGTCCTAGTACCATATTCTATGCGAAAACAATCACACCCAAATCTTTGTCTCCCTTAGCTATGAAATTAAGCTACATTTTTATTTTATGGCTCCGAGGGGGCTAGGAAAACTAGGAAAGCAAATGGGAAACTGGTTCAGGAAAAGGAAATGTAAAAAGAATATAGGTGGACAAAAGTGAAGAGATTTCCGCTATGTTTATATATGACAGCCAAGGCTCAAAGGGCAACATGTAACAGGCCTGCTCTTATGTGGGAAATCTTGGGACCCAGACTTTTAGAGAAGTGTGTGAAAAATGACTCTAGGCAACTTGAGGAATTAAATTTGGGAGAATGGATGGAGAACAGCAGGAGCAATCCTCCAATTAATACATAAGGGAGAAAATGGGATTTTGTGGTGGAA
>NW_023252037.1:0-984 GCF_002007445.2 Ailuropoda melanoleuca
ATCCTGCTCAGGAATGACTCAATAAACCAGGAAATCAAAAATCAATTTAAACAATTTATGGAGACCAAAGAAAATGAAAACACAACGGTCCAAAACCTATGGGATAGTGCAAAGGCAGTCCTAAGGGGAAAATACATAGCCATCCAAGCCTCACTCAAAGAATAGAAAAATCTAAAATGCAGTTTTTATATTCTCACCTCAAGANCTCACCTCAAGAAACTGGAACAGCAACAGAGGGACAGGCCTAACCCACTGACAAGGAAGGAGTTGACCAAGATTAGAGCAGAAATCAATGAATTAGAGACCAGAACCACAGTAGAGCAGATCAACAGGACTAGAAGCTGGTTCTTTGAGAGAATCCATAAAATTGATAGACCACTGGCAAAACTTGTCCAAAAACATAGAAAAAGGACCCAAATTGATAGAATTATGAATGAAAAAGGAGAGGTCATAACCAACACCAATGAAATTGGAAGGATTATTAGAAACTTTTATCAACTGCTTTATGCCAATAAATTGAGCAATCTGGAAGAGATGGAGGCCTTCCTGGAAACCTATAAACTACCAAGACTGAAACAGGAAGAAATTGATTTTTTAAACAGGNAATAGGCCAATTAACTATGAAGAAATTGAGTCAGTGATAAACAACCTTCCAAATAATAAAACTCCAGGCCCAGACGGTTTTCCTGGGGAATTCTACCAAACATTCAAAGAAGAAATAATACCTATTCTCCTAAAGCTATTTCAAAAAATAGAAACAGAAGGAAAGCTACCAAACTCATTCTATGAGGCCAATATTACCTTGATCCCAAACCGGCAAAGACCCCATCTAAAAGGAGAATTACAGACCGATTTCCCTAATGAATATGGATGCCAAAGTCCAACATTCGCAAATCTGTCAGTGTCTTAGATATTATCCAGAAAGAAAAATTAAAAAATCATATGATTCTCTCAATAGATGCAGAAAAAGCATTTGACAAAATA
>NW_023252038.1:0-1563 GCF_002007445.2 Ailuropoda melanoleuca
ATATTTTTCCATCTTTTTGTGTCTTCCTCAATGTCTTTCAAAAGTGATTTATAGTTTCTAGAATATAGATCTTTTACGTCTCTGGTGAAGTTAATTCCAAGGTAACGTATGGTTTTTGGTGCTATTGTAAATGAGATGGATTCCCTAATTTCTCTTTCTTCAGGCTCATTANTTTCTCTTTCTTCAGTCTCGTTATTCGTGTATAGAAATGCAACTGATTTCTGGGCATTGATTTTGTATCCTGCCACCTTACTGAATTGTTCTATAACTTCTAATAGTTTGGGAGTGGATTCCTTTGGGTTTTCCATATAGAGTATCATGTCATCTGCAAAGAGAGACAGTTTGACTTCTTCTTTGCCGATTTGGATACCTTTGATCCCTTTTTGTCTTCTGATTGCTGTTGCAAGGACTTCTAGTACTATGTTGAATAATAGTGGCGAGAGTGGGCATCCTTGTCGTGTTCCTGATCTTAAGGGAAAGGCTTCCAGCTTTTCCCCATTGAGAATAATGCTTGCAGTAGGCTTTTCATAGATGGCTTTTATGAGATTGAGAAATGTACCCTCTATTCCTACACTCTGATGGGTTTAAATCAGAAAAGGATGCTGTATTTTGTCAAATGCTTTTTCTGCATCTATTGAGAGAATCATATGATTTCTGAATTTTTGTTTCTGAATAAAATCTAAGACACCGATAGATTTGCAAATGTTGTACCACCTCTGCATCCCAGGGATGAATCCCACTTGATCATATTGGATAATCCTTTTAATGTACTGTTGGATTCTATTAGCCAGGATCTTGTTGAGGATTTTGGAGTCCATATTCATTAGGGAAATTGGTTTGTAATTCTCCTTTTTGAGGGGGTCTTTGCCTGGTTTGGGGATCAAGGTAATATTAGCCTCATAGAATGAGTNCTCATAGAATGAGTTTGGTAGCTTTCCTTCTATTTCTATTTTTTGAAATAGCTTTAGGAGAATAGGTATGATTTCTTCTTTGAATGTTTGGTAGAATTCCCCAGGAAAACCATCCAGGCCTGGAGTTTTATTTTTTGGAAGCTTGTTTATCCCTGACTCAATCTCTTCATAATTAATTTGCCTATTTAAAAATCAATTTCTCCTGTTTCAATCTTGGTAGTTTATGGGTTTCCAGGAAAGCCTCCATCTCTTTCAGATTGCTTAATTTATTGGCATAAAGCTGTTGATAAAGTTTCTAATAGTCCTTCGAATTTCATAGTTGTTGGTTGTGACCTCTCCTTTTTCATTCATAATTTTATTAATTTGGGTCCTTTCTCTATTCTTCTGGATAAGTCTTGCCAGAGGTTGTCAATTTTATTAATTCTCTCAAAGAACCAGGTTCCTGTTCTGTTGATCTGCTCTACTGTACTCCTGGTTTCTAATTCATTGATTTCTGCTCTAATCTTGGTCAACTGCTTCTTCGTGTGTGGATTAGGCCTGTCNGGCATAAAGCTGTTGATAAAGTTTCTAATAGTCCTTCGAATTTCATAGTTGTTGGTTGTGACCTCTCCTTTTTCATTCATAATTTTATTAATTTGGGTCCTTTCTCTAT
>NW_023252039.1:0-181 GCF_002007445.2 Ailuropoda melanoleuca
ATCTTGATGAAGTCCCACAAGTTCATTTTATCTTTTGTTTCTCTTGTCTTTGGAGATGTGTCATGAAAAATGTCGCTTTGGCTGATGTTGTAGAGGTTGCTGCCTATGTTCTCCTCTAGGATTTTGATAGATTCCTGTCTCACATCGAGGTCTTTCATCCATTTGGAGTTTATTTTTGTGT
>NW_023252039.1:491-1626 GCF_002007445.2 Ailuropoda melanoleuca
GGAGCCTTTTCTTTTCCATACAAATTTTAGGACTATTTGTTCCAGTTCTTTGAAAAATGTCCTCGGTATTTTGATCGGTATAGCATTGAAAGTGTAGATTGCTCTGGGGGAGCATGGACATTTTAACTATGTTAATTCTTCTAATCCATGAGCATGGAATATTTTTCCATCTTTTTGTGTCTTCCTCAATGTCTTTCAAGAGTGATTTATAGTTTCTAGAATATAGACCCTTTACGTCTCTGGTTAATTCCAAGGTAACGTATGGTTTTTGGTGCTGTTGTAAATGGGATGGATTCCCTAATTTCTCTTTCTTCAGTCTCATTATTCGTGTATAGAAATGCAACTGATTTCTGAGCATTGATTTTGTATCCCACCACATTACTGAATGGCTCTATAACTTCTAATAGTTTGGGAGTGGATTCTTTTGGGTTTTTCATATGGAGTATCATCTCATCTACAAAGAGAGATTTTTTTTTAATTTTATTTTATTATATTGTGTTAATCACCATACAGTACTGCATATAACACCCAGTGCACCATGCAATACGTGCCCTCCCTACTACCCATCACCAGGCTATCCCCTTCCCCCACCCCCTCCCCTCTGAAGTCCTCAGTTTGCCTCTCACAGTCCATAGTACAAAGAGAGATTTTTGACTTCTTTTTTGCCAATTTGGATAATTTTTATCCCTTTTTGTTTTCTGATTGCTGTTGCAAGGACTTCTAGTACTATGTTGGATAGTAGTGGCGAGAGTGGGCATCCTTGTCGTGTTCCTGATCTTAAGGGAAAGGCTTCCAGCTTTTCCGCATTGAGAATGATATTTGCTGTAGGCTTTTCATAGATGGTTTTTATGAGATTGAGGAATGTGCCCTCTATCCCTACACTCTGAAGAGTTTTAATCAGGAAAGGATGCTGTATTTCGTCCAATGCTTTTTCTGCATCTATTGAGAGAATCATATGATTTTGAATTTTTCTTTCTGGATAAAATCTAAGACACCGATCGATTTGCGAATATTGAACCACCCTTGCATCCCAAGCATGAATCCCCACTTGGTCATGATGGATAATCCTTTTAATGTACTGTTGGATTCTATTAGCCAGGATCTTGTTGAGAATTTTGGCGTCCATATTCATTAG
>NW_023252039.1:1642-1849 GCF_002007445.2 Ailuropoda melanoleuca
AATCGGTCTGTAGTTCTCCTTTTTGATGGGGTCTTTGCCTGGTTTGGGGATCAAGGTAATATTGGCCTCATAGAATGAGTTTGGTAGGTTTCCTTCTATTTCTATTTTTTGAAATAGCTTTAGGAGAATTGGTATTATTTCTCCTTTGAATGTTTGGTAGAATTCCCCAGGAAAACCGTCCGGGCCTGGAGTTTTGTTTTTTGGAAG
>NW_023252040.1:0-1997 GCF_002007445.2 Ailuropoda melanoleuca
GATTCTGTCCCACTGGCAGCTGGAATAATGTCCCTACAAATGACAGGCCCCGCCAGGCGGCACCTGGCCCTCCCTGGGTCCTCAATACTGAAGGCCCCTGGTGGGGGGGGCACTGCCTTCTGAAGCTCCCCCGGAACACTCAGCATTTGCTGCCTGGTCTCATGTCTGTAGTCCCCAGGAAATACTAAGACCCTCTGCCTCTCTCTGCTTCCCACAGCTCCCTACATCTAGGACATTCCCAATAAAGAGTCACTGAATAAGACATAATAACACGCACAATCTCTCTTCGTGCTGACAGGTGCTGATTCCGCAGCTGCTCTGCCGACAGGTAGGACCCGTGTTACATGTGGCATCATCTACTAGACCTGGCATGATGTAAGAAAGATCATGGGATGCCGAGTCGCATCCTGGTTTGATTCCCAGCTTCATTTATTCATTCATCCGTTCATTCAGTGGGTACTGACTGAGTGTCCACTGGGTGCTACTCTGAGCCAATAAGCATTGGGGCCAGAGCAGAGATCCAACTCCCCGCCCCCAGCTCTCTTCTGTCAAGGAGTCTGCACCCTACTGGGAGGGACAGACATGGCATAGGATCACCCTCAGTTGTGTGACCTCAGCCAAGTCACATCATATCTTGATCCCGTTTCGTCTCAATTTCTCTTCCCAAGAGTAGGAATAACATAGAGAATTGAATGGCTGAAAATTGAATAGGATGAGGCCNATTTCATCTCAATTTCTCTTCCCCAGAGTAGGAATAACATAGTGAATTGAATGGTTGAAAATTGAATAGGATGAGGCCCAAAGACACCCAGCGCCTGATAAGCACTCATGGAGTTCCTTCTTTTGGTCCAATGCCAGCTAAGGGGAGTTGTGTGGGGTGCAAAGGGCCCTGAGCTGAAGGAATCTGATCCTGACTGGCCTTTCTCCAAATGAACGAGTTGGACCTCACTTTCCATGTCATTAGAACAGGCACATGGGATTCCACGCTCCCTAAAATTCTATGCCTTTGACATTCCATGACTAACACAAAGAGGATAAGCAGCCATGTGGACGGGCTGAACGAGGTGTATGGCACTGTGGAAAGCAAGAAGTTGTTGTCGAAGGACAGAGAAGAGGTCTTGTACTAGAAATTGAGGGACACTTTCCCACCTAACATTTTATTATGAGAATTTTCAAATAGGCAGCAGTTTAAAGGATTTAACAATGAGCTCCTACCTACCTGGATCTCATGATAAATTTATCAATCTTTTTTTTTAAGCGGTTAACATTTCTTTTTTTTTTTTTAAGATTTTATTTATTTGAGAGAGAGAGACAGAGCGAGAGAGGGAACACAAGCAGGGGGAGTGGGAGAGGGAGAAGCAGGCTTCCTGCTGAGCAGGGAGCCCGATGTGGGGCTCGATCCCAGGACTCTGGGAACATGACCTGAGCTGAAGGCAGATGCTTAATGACGGAGCCACCCAGGTGCCCCTCATGATAAATTGATCAATCTATCTGTCATCTCTTTACTCATCCATCAACCCATCATATTTCTATTAATGTTTTACTTGTATAACATAAGACTCACCTGTTTTCAGGCCCATTTGGATGGATTTTGGTAATTTTGTGCCACAGGATAATCACCATTACAGTGAAAATTATACAGAGTTCCCTTGCCCTCAAAGGTTTCCTCACGCATTTCAGGGTTGATACCCTTGTCCTTCCCCGCACTCCACTTCCAGGAACTGCTATGTGAATTTCCTTGCTTTGTTCAGGTGAAGTCATGACACACCTGGGGAGAGGGCAGCAAAGAGAGAGATGATGGCCCACAACTGATGGCCTCTTCTATGGCAGGCCACATGGGGCAAACTGTCCATGAGCTTTGCTTTTCTAACGGCCACGTGGCGCCTGTTCATTTGTCAGTGGNTGCCTGTTCGTTTGTCAGTGGGTGATAATACCATGTTCTGTCCTAAATGAAGCTCTTGGGGCTAGGAGGTCACTGGCTTCAGAATGCAGTGTCA
>NW_023252041.1:0-2073 GCF_002007445.2 Ailuropoda melanoleuca
GGTTTCCCCAAGCCCTCTCTCTTGGAGATAGGCCACTGGGAATGACCTCCAAGAACCCCACCTAGCATTTGTGCTAGGGCCTAGGAGCACGAGAGGTTGGATCGACCGGCTTTGTGCTGATCATCCTGGAGGCTGATTTGAGTCAGTGGGTTGTGGTGAATATCAGCTCAGGATTTTTGTCCAAGGGTCCCCTAAATGTGGGAGTTGTCTGGGATCGACTCAGCGGGACATGCCGATTTCTGCTCTGAATAGTTTCTGGAGTCCTAAACGGCCCGGTGTCATTCTGTGTGGCATGCCGTGGGATCAGCTATGGCTCAGGGTTCCCCGATCTCTATGTCTTTGGATCCAGGCCTCTGGGGGTGGACCTCTGAAGCCCAAAATATGGTTAGTGTCCGTGCCTAGGAGAATGGAAGTTCTGATAGACCATTCTGTGCGCAGTCTGCAGCTAAGTGGAGAGAATGGGTTGGGGTGAGTGTGGGTCTCAGGATTTTGGTCCATGTGTCCCATGAATGTGGGAATATGCTGAGATTGCTCAGTTGGACAAATTTCTCCAGTTCCTCATACCTTCTAGAGTCACAGGTGGTACACTTTCCATTTTCTTTTTTCTCTAAATGTTTTATTACGTCATGTTAGTCACGATACACTACGTTCTTAGTTTTATACGTAGTGTTCCATGATGGTGTGAATGGCCGGGGAGCCAAACGAGACTCATTGGGAGCAACTGGGGCGGCCATGGCGGGTCACGTGGGTGGCGGGCATGAGTCACGTGCCCCCGGTGTTGGGTCACGTGATCGCCGAATCAGAAGTGGCTCGGACAGCACAATCTTGGATCGCGGCGGGTGCCATCTTGACCTTGGATGGCGCCATCCGGCTCAGGGCTTAATGAGCCTTATTGGGAGCACCTGGGGTGCCCTGGGAGGGTCACGTGCATGGCGGGGAGGGACACATGTCCCCGGGGAGTGGTCACGTGCCTGCCGACCCAGAGGTGTCCCGGCCTGCCCCATCTTGGATCGTGTCAGGCGCCATCTTGGCTCAGGGCGGCGCCATCCCGGCTCTGGGCTTAATGAGTCTGATTGGGAAAACCTGCGGTGGCCCAGGCGGGTAACATGGGCGGCAGTTGAGGGTCACTAACCCCCGGGGCAGGGTCACCTTACCGCAGAACCACAAGNCACCTGCGGTGGCCCAGGCGGGTAACATGGGTGGCAGTTGAGGGTCACTAACCCCCGGGGCGGGGTCACCTTACCGCAGAACCACAAGTGGCTCGGCCTGCACCATCTTGTATAGTTGCGGGTGCCATCTTGACCCGAGGCAGCACCATCCCAGCTCAAGGCTTAATGAGCCTCATTGGGTGCACCTGGGGTTGCCCAGACAGGTCACGTGGGAGGCGGGGGAGGGTCACGTGCCCCTGTGGTGGGGTCACGTGACCACCAAACTGGAAGTGACTCGGCCAGTGCCATCTTGGATTAGGTGGGTGCCATCTTGCCTCCGGGCAGCGCCATCCCATTTTGGGGCTTAATGAGCCTCATTGGGAGAATGTGGGGTGGCCCGGGGGTGTCATGTGGGTGGTGGGGGAGTGTCACCTGCAACCAGGGACGGGTTTATGTGACCGATGAACCAGAAGTGTCTCGGCCGGTGCCATCTTGGTTCGTGGCGGGCTCCATCTTGTCTCTGGGTGGCGCCATCTCTCCTGGGGGCTTAATGAGCCTCACTGGGAGCACCTGGGGGGGCCCCAGGTGGGTCACATAGGCGGCGGAGAGGGTCACATGATCCCCGGTTCGGGGACACGTGACGGCCGAACCGGAAGTGCTAGGCTGGCGCAATCTTGGATCACGGCTGGTGCCACCTTGGCTCGGGGTGGTGCCATCCCGGCTTGGGGCTTAATGAGCCTCATTGGGAGCACCTGGGGTGGCCTGGGCGTGTCACGTGAGTGGCGGGGGAGGATCACGTGCCCCCCAGGGCGGGGTCATGTGACCGACGAACCGGAAGTGGCTGGGCCAGCACAATTTGTATCACGGCGGGCACCATCTTGGCTTGGGGCAGCCCCATCCCATCCTGGGGCTAAATGAGCCTCAC
>NW_023252042.1:0-186 GCF_002007445.2 Ailuropoda melanoleuca
ATCTTGATGAAGTCCCACAAGTTCATCTTATCTTTTGTTTCTCTTGCCTTTGGAGATGTGTCATGAAAAAGATTGCTGTGGCTGATATCGTAGAGGTTGCTGCCTATGATCTCCTCTAGGATTTTGATGGATTCCTGTCTCACATCGAGGTCTTTCATCCATTTGGAGTTTATCTTTGTGTATGAT
>NW_023252042.1:544-735 GCF_002007445.2 Ailuropoda melanoleuca
TTTGTTCCAGTTCTTTGAAAAATGTCATTGATATTTTTATCGGGATAACATTGAAAGTGTAGATTGCTCTGGGTAGCATGGACATTTTAACTATGTTAATTCTTCAGATCCATGAGAATAGAATATTTTTCCATCTTTTGGTGTCTTCTTCAATGTCTTTCAAGAGTGATTTGTAGTTTCTAGAATATAGA
>NW_023252043.1:0-1361 GCF_002007445.2 Ailuropoda melanoleuca
GCTGAGCTTCTACATAAAACTTGACATCTCAGCTAGGAAAGCAAATAACATTATACGTAATATAAAAGTAAATAAGTAATATAAATATAATATAAAAGTAAATGAGTAATATAAAAGTAAACCCTGCAAACTATAACGTAGCACCACTCTATGCCAGGCACTGTCCTAAAAGATTTACATGCATTAACTGCTTTAATTTCCACTACAGCCTATGAAGCAGATATTGTTATAATGCCCATTTTACAAACGAGGAAACTGATTCACACAGTGGTTAAATAAATTGCCCAACGTCACATAGCTGGTAAGGGCAAAACCGGTATTCACTAAAGAATATGTGATTCTAGAGTGTGTCTGTGACCATCGTCATTATTTACTTACAAAGCAAAATTTATCAAAATATTTCTATCCAGCAACGATACTAATATTTAGCTATGACCAAAATGCCACAAGGTAATTATAAAAATCATTTTGTAGGTATTTAAAAAACAACCAAATTGGCATAATCCTTATTCCAATGTTATTATACTTGAGAGATTTTTCAGAAATAATTAATCCACATCCTTTATTCTACAAAATGTAGTTACTTTTAGTCATATCTGATTTCGGTTTACCAAAAATCATTTGATACAATTATTACCATTGTCATTTATTAATCTTTTCTTCAACTAACTTGTGACTATTTCCAAAACTAGAATTTATTTCAAAAAAGTAAAGGTCGGCAATCACCAGTACTCAAAACAATAGTGCCATGTTTCACGCATCATATATTTCACATGGCACTTGGGATGTGAAAAGTACCATGGATGGTGTTGGGGATTCTGAAATGAACCATCTCCTTTAATCCAAAGAGGTCATTTTTATGTCTCAGCAGGCCTAGATGATTACTATACATGATGTTAGTGATATAAAAGTGATAACAGCATGGAAACATTGTGTGTGTTGTGGGCAGGTACTCATTTACAGTGAAGAACAGAACAAGAATATCAGGAAGGGCTTCCCAACAAGATATTGCCAGAGCTGAATTCTGAATGATGCATTGGACTTGACCAAGCCAAGGCAAGGTAGTCAGCTTGCATACTGGGATACCACGTGTGTAAAAGGCAGGTAGGTAAAAGACGGCCTGATGATTTTAGAGAACCCTAAAGAATTAGGGCACAGGACAGAGTACTGAGATAATGACAGAGAAACAGAGACTGGCCAGTTCACAGAGGGCCTTGTGTGAGTAGTTAAAGCTTCTGAACACTGGCAGGAATGAGGCGCTACCCTAAAGTTGCATGTAGAGGAATGCCATAAAGGAGCTTCCATCCTAGAGAAATAATTCTGGCAGCAGGATGAAAAAAGAAAAAAAAAGATGATGGTGG
>NW_023252044.1:0-1750 GCF_002007445.2 Ailuropoda melanoleuca
ATTCAACATAATACTGAAAGTCCAGCCACAGCAATCAAACAACAACAATGAAAAATGAAGAAAAGCATCCATATTGGTAAAGAAGACGTAAAACTTTACCTATTTGCAGAGGACATGATACTATATTTATATATAGTAAACCCTAAAGACTCCACCAAATAAGTCCTAAAAATGATAAATGAATTCAATAAGTTCAGAGGATACAAAAATTAACATACAAAAATTTTAATTTCTGTACAGTAATAATGAAGCAGCAGAAAAAGAAAATAATACCATTTATAATTTCACCAAATGGAATGAAATGCCTAAAAATAAACTTAACCAAGGAGGTGAAAAACCTGTACTCCAAAAACTATAAATCATTAATGAAAGAAACTGAATACAACACAGAGACTTTATTTGAAAGATATTCCATGTTCATGAATTGAAAGAATATTGTTAAAATGTCCATGCCACCTAAAGCAATCTACAGATTCAGTGCAATCTCTATCAAAATACCAATGTGATTTTCCATAGAACTAGAACAAATAATCCTAAAATTTGCGTGGAAACACAAAAGACCCCAAGTAGCAAAAAATAAATAAATAAAATCTTGAAATAGAAGTACAAACCTGTACGTATCACAGTTCCAGNGCTGCACGTATCACAGTTCCAGATTTGAAGTTACACTACAAGGTTGTAGCAATAAAAACAGTACGGTGTTGGCATAAAAATACACACATAGATCAATGGAACAGAAGAGAGAGTCCAGATATTTGCAAATGACCTGTCTGATACAGGGTTAGTATCGAAAATATATTCAGAATCTACACAATGCAACACAAGGAAAATGAATAATCCAATTTAAAAATGGGCAGAAGACATGAACAGACGTTTCTCCAAAGAAGACAACAGGTGGCAAGCAGACACGTAAAGATGCTCAACATCACTAACCATCATGGTAAAAAACAAATAAACCAAATGAAACAAAAAGCACAGGGAACAAGAAATGTTGGCAAAGTTGTGGAGAAAAAGGAACCCTTGTGTGCTGCTAGTAGGAAAGCAAATTGGTGCAGCTACTATGAAAAACGGTATGGAGGTTCCTCAAAAAAATGGAAAAATAGAACTACCATATGATCTAGAAATTCCAGTATTAGGAATTTACTCAAAAAAAATACTAATATGAAAAGATGCATGTACCTCTGTGTTCATTGAAACATAGGTACAATAGCCAAATTATGGAAACAGCCCAAATGGCCATCAATAGATGAATGGATAAAGAAGTGGTGTGCGTGTGTGTGTGTATTACTCAGCCATAGAAATAAATGAAATCTTTCCATTTGTAACAACATGGAGGGAGCTAGAATGTATAATTCTAAGTGACATAAGTTAGAGAAAGACAAATACCATATGATTTCACTCATATAAGGAATTTAAGAAACAAAGCAAATGAACAATGGAAAAAGAGACAAAAAAACCCCCAGATGCTTAACTGTAGAGAACAAACTGATGGTTGCCAGATGGGAGGTGGGTGAGGGGATGGGTGAAATAGGTGAAGAAGATTAAGAGTGCACATATTTTGACGAGCACTGAGTAATGTTGAATCACTCTATTGTACACCTGAAGCTAATATAACACTGTATGCTAATCATACTGGAATAAAAAANGCTAATATAACACTGTATGCTAATCATACTGGGATAAAAAATAAAAACAAAAATATATTTTTAAAAACCCATCTAGAATATATAAACTGTGTACAAAGAAAAAT
>NW_023252045.1:0-7510 GCF_002007445.2 Ailuropoda melanoleuca
CCAATACACTGAAAAGGACTAAATATATGATTAGGAAGCTCATGGGGAGCATTCCAAGAGAACTGTTTTAGATGGGAGACAAACCAAAATTACAAATAGTTGGGAAGTGCATGAGTGGTAAAGAAATTAATTTCATAATCAAAAACCATCATTTCAAAATTTTTGAAGTCATCAAAACAAAAATAAATTATGCTTTTTCACTTATAATAATAATTATTTAACATTTTTTATATTAAACAATTTTGCAAGGTTAGCAAAATCTCTAACAGCATATTTTTACGTGCTACTGGGGAGTTGGGAATGAGGATGACAATATTGGATAACAATTTGAAATGGTTTTAACATAAAAGTTCATAGCATCTGTAACGTCACAAGTTTATTATCATTTTGGAAATTTCCTTCCTAATTTTATTTTAGNCGTGCTACTGGGGAGTTGGGAATGAGGATGACAATATTGGATAACAATTTGAAATGGTTTTAACAAAAAAGTTCATAGCATCTGTAACGTCACAAGTTTATTATCATTTTGGAAATTTCCTTCCTAATTTTATTTTAGACAATACTACAAAATCATTTTTCACAGTTCAGTTCATAATGAAGTAAGAGGTATCTCTTTCTTTTTCTCTATTTCTTTCTTTTCTTTCCCTGCTGTGCAATCAGATTCAGGTTTTCTTTGCAGCCAGCTCTATGTGCAAAGAATCAGGATACCATTTCATTTCTTGTGACTAAGGTCAATATGTAGTTCAATCTTAAAATAACATAAGGAATAAAAAAATACTTGTATTTAGCTCCTCTAACCGCAAATCCTGAACTGTGTTTGCCATCAGATAGGCACTGCTAGTAGAGAGACTATATAAAAAACTAGCAGCAGCCATTTTTTTTCATTAAGGATAGACTTCAACTAACTTTGACCATTGTTTTTAGGAACAAAAGAAAGTTGTTGATTACTTAATCTTTTTTTTTCAAGTTTTTATTTAAATTCAAGTTAGTTAACCTAAGTGTAGCATTGGTTTAAGGAATAAAATTTAGTGATTCATCACTTACTTAGACAACCCAGTGGTGTTCACAGCAAGTGCCCTCCTTAAGGCTCATCACCCAATTAGCCCATCGCCCTGCCCACCACCCCTCCATCAAATCTTATCATAAGGCTGTCTGGGTATACCGTTTCCCCCACTATTAATGCCTTTTTAAAACTAAATGCAGTAACCATGTCAACATGTCAGTGTCAGAATAGTCATTCTTACTCTCATGGCCCATGAAATAGATCCTTGCAGTAAGCCTTAGTTTACACCATGACTGAAGATAACAGGACTAAAGATAACAAATGGGACAAGTACAGTTGACTATTTTATTCAGCAGTTCAACTGTTTTACATATATAAGACCCCGAGTTGCACCTTTCAGGAAATGAAAATTTTAATCTGTGAACAATTAAAAAATGGATTTATATATGCAATCTAATAAGATCTTCATAACCTTGGCATTCAGATTTATTTCTAATCATGTCTTGACAGAGAAAAATAAAAACTGGGATACCATTAAAAGGGATCCCGAGGGGGGCACCTGGGTGGCACAGCGGCTAAGCGTCTGCCTTCAGCTCAGGGCGTGATCCCAGCGTTATGGGATCGAGCCCCACATCAGGCTCTTCTGCTATGAGCCTGCTTCTTCCTCTCCCACTCCCCCTGCTTGTGTTCCCTCTCTCACTGGCTGTCTCTATCTCTGTCAAATAAATAAGTAAAATCTTTAAAAAAATAAAGGATCCCGAGGAATTTAAGGTATGTTCCATCTTTTCATTAATTGAAACTGTGCTGTGGGTTGACTTTTAAATTACAGTATTTCTATAAAATTAAATTTTGGAGATGATTACTTTAAAATTATCTTTTGAGAAATACTTGGTGAATGGAATTTTACTCTCCCAGAATACCTAAAAAAAAAACCCTGTTTTATAATCAATTTTATGTTGTTGATTGATTAATGACATTAGGAATATTATTAATAGCATCATGTTTAATTACTAATTAACAGGATTTCTTAATAGAATATACATTTTAACAATGGAACTAGCAGCAACCACATTTTTTATGATATAAATAGAATCTTATATCTAGTCTAATAAAACTCAGTCATGTACCCAGCCAGACTTTTACATATGTTTTATTCCCTTTGATTGTTAAAAACATGTCAAACTTGAATCAAACAGAAGTTCTCAGGTGACATTTTATGTTTGAATTTCATTTAAATGATGACATATAAGCTGGCATAACTGGTTATATTAACTGGGCTATTAACCATTTACTTTCAATTAACTACACATCTTAGGCAAGACTTATTTTATTTTCCCCAAGACATGATCACTTCTGTCTTGCAGTACATAATTTAATAGATATTTCTACAAGGATAACTTACAAAAAGAAACTATATTCTACCAAATACAGCTTAGTATCATTACACAAAATATTACATTGTGTTCCTATAAGTCTTCATTAGAGACTTGAAAGGGATTAATTCTAAAAGTTTACTCAGTCCAGAGCAAAAATTGTTAACAATGTTGGGGAATAAGGTAGCCCCACTACATTCCAAGATTCCCAGTGGATGCCTGAAATCGCAGATAGTATTGGACCCTATACATATGATGTTTTTCCCTATACATACATACATACATAATATGATAAAGTTTAATTTAAAAATTAAGTACAATAAGAGATTAACAACAATAACTAACCATAAAATGGAATAATTATAACACTATATTGTGATAAAAATTATGTGAATGTGGTCTCCCTCTCTCTCAAATCATCTTATAGAACTGTACTCACCATTCTTCTTGTGATGATGTGAGATGATAAAATTCCTACATGGTGAGACGAAGTGAGGTGAATGATGCAGGCATTGTGACATAACATTGGGCTACTGTTGACCTTCTGACCACATGACAGAAGGAGGATCACCTGCTTCTGGACCAGAGATGACCATGGGTAACTGAAACTATGGCCAAGAGACGACTACTGTGTATACACTTGGAGTCAGAAAAATGATTAGCCTAGTGTTAAATGTTCAAATCTGGAACCGGACAGCCTGGCTTCTAATCTACTTGAGTAATTTAATTAATCCTCTCTGAAATTCAGTTCCCCTTATGTGCAAAAAGGGAATGATAAAACTATCTTACAAGGTTTATAAGGGAATGAAAGCAGATAATTCATTTAATACAGCACCTGACACATAAAAATTAATCATTAGTCAGCAATTATCATTACACCAGTAGAACTTGGATAGTTGAAACAATGTCACTGCAAGGCCAAACAAGAAACTTTGCTCATAGATTTTTTTTATTATGTTCAATTAGCCACCATATTTAGTTTTTGATGTAGTGTTCAATGATCCATTAGTTACATATAACACCCAGTGCTCATTACATCATGTGCCCTCCCTAATGCCCATCACCCAGTTACCCCATCTCCCACCCCCTCTCTTCTGCAACCCTAAATTTGTCTCCTGGAGTCCAGAGTCTCTCATGGTTTGTCACCCTTTCTGATTTCTTACAAATTCAGTTTTCTCTCCTTTCACCTATGGTCCTCTGCACTATTCCTTATATTCCACATATGAATGAATCCCATATGATAATTGTCTTTCTCTGATCGACTTATTTCACTTAGTGTAATACCCTCCAGTTCCATCCATGTCAATGTAAATGGTGGGTATTCATCCTTTCTAATGGCTGAGTAATATTCCAATGTATATATGAATCACATTTTCCTTATCCATTCACCCATGAAGTACATCTTGGTTCCTTCTACAGTTTCACCATTGTGGACATTGCTGCTATGAACATTGGGGTGCATGTGCCCCTTCTTTTCACTATGTCTGTATTTTTGGGGTAAATACCCAGTAGTCCAATTGCTCAGTCATAGGGTAGCTCTACTTTCACGTCTTGAGGAAACTCCATACTGTTTTCCAGAGTGGCTGTACCAGCTTTTGTTGTAGGTTGAGATGTGATTTGTGACCCAGTATGTGATCTATTCCGGAGTAAGCTCAAAGTGCACTCGAGAAAAATGAGTATTCTGTTGTTTTAGGGTGGTATGTTCTGTATATCTGTGAAGACCTTCTGGTTCAGTGTGTCATTCAATACTCTAGTTTCGTTGTTGATCTTCAGCTTAGACAATCTGTCTATTGCTGTGAGTGGGGTGTTGAAGTCCTCTACTATTAATGTATTATTATATATATGTTTCTTTACTTTGGATATTAACTGGTTTATATAATTGGCTGCTCCCACATTGGGGGCATAGATATTTACAATTGTTAGATCTTCTTTCTGGATAGACCTTTTGAGTATGATATAGTGTCCCTCTACATCTTTTACTACAGTCTTCGGTTTAAAATCTAATTTGTCTGATACGAGGATTGCTATCCCAGCTTTCTTTTGAGGTCCACTAGCATGATAAATGGTACTCTATCCCCTCACATTCAATCTGGAAATGTCTTTAGGTTCAAAATGAGTCTCTTCTTGTCAGCATATGGATGGGTCCTGCTCTTTCATCCAATCTGATACCCTGTGTCTTTTGATGGGAGCATTCAGCCCATTTACATTCACAGTAACTATTGAAACATATGAATTCAGTGCCATTGTATTCTTTTGAGGTCCACTATTTCTGTAGATTGTCTCTGTTACTTTCTGGTCTATGTGACTCTTGGGGTCTCTCCTCACTTACAGTATCCCCCTTAATATTTCTTGCAGGGCTGCGTTGGTGGTCATATATTCTTTCAGTTTCTGCCTGTCCTGGAAACTCTCTATCTCTCCTTCCATTCTGGATGACAGCCTTGCTGGATAAAGTATTCTTGGCTGCATGTTCTTCTCATTTAGTACCCTGAATATTTCCTACCAGCCTTTTCGAAATGGCCTGCCAGGTTTCTGTGGATAGGTCTGAAGTTATTCTGATGTTCCTCCCTCCGTGTGTAAGGAATCTCCTCCCCCTAGCTGCTTTCAAGATAGCTTCTTTGGCTCTAAGATTTTCAAGCTTCCCTATTATATGTCTGAGTGTTGATCTGTTTTTATTGATTAGGGGAGAGGTCCACTTTGTCTCTCGGACATGAATGCTTCTTTCCTTCCCCAGTTTAGGGAAGTTCTCAGCCATGATTCCCTCAAATATATCTTCTAGCCTTCCTTCTCTCTCTCCACCCCTTCTTGGATCCTCATGATTCTGACATTAGCTCTTTTCAATGCATTGTTAAATCTCAAAGTCTTTCTTCATGAGCTATTAGTTGTTTTTCTCTCTTTTCCTTAACTTCCTTCCTTTCCATCAGCCTGTCCTCTAGGTTACTTATTCTCTATTCCACCTCATTGACCCTAGCTTTTAGAGCATCCACTTTAGACTGCAGCTCCTTCATAGCATTTTTAATTTCAGCCAGATTAGATCACAGTTATGCCCTTAGAGATTCTGTATTGTCGTTTATGCTTTTTTCAACCTTAGTTATTAACTATATAATTGTTATCCTGAATTCCATAGCTGATATTTTGCTTATATCCATGTGGATTAGCTCTGTAGCAGGGAATATTGCCTCTGGTTCTTTCCTTTGGTGTGCTTTCCTCCTTCTAGTCATTCTGCCCAAAGAAGCGTGGTTGAGCGAATGAACAGCGTCCAAAATATCAACCACAACCCAAGCAAAATGCACCTTAGAAAAAATCCAAAGTTGTCTGAAGCCACCACAGAAAAGCAAATAATGCCAAAATGAACCAAAACAATATAAAATGAAGTGGGGGAGAGAGGCTGTAGTCTCACAGGGTGTACAGATCAGGGGTGATCTTCTGGCTCCTGAATGAATTTTGGTCTGTGTGTTAGGGGACATCATATCCGAAAATTGCAATATATATATACATATATATAATTGGATAGAGTTTAAAAAGGATTAGAATGAGGCATAAATATAGATAATGTAGATGTGAGGTAAAAATGTTAAAAAGCGACTTACAAATATAAGTCGGTAAAATAAGAATCTAGTTGAAATGGGAAAAGTTTAAAAAAAAGAAAAGAAATGTAAAATTTTAGACTGAAGGATAAACAAGTTGTGCAGAAACACCTGGAGCTCAATATATAATTTTCCGCTGGCACTGGTGTTTTACAGTCCTGTGGGATTTATATGCTTGTCATTCACCTGTTCTTCCAGTCTGTCTTCTGGGGGAGGGGCCTGCTGTTTTGCTTCTCCGGCGTCTTTGCCTGGGCGGAGTTGCCCTATCCCTTGTCAGGGAGATGAGCTCAAGCTGAACTGGTCCTCTGTGTGGCTTCTTTTCCCTGGTGGCTTTCCGACCCTTTTCAGAGGGTCAGAGCAAAAATGGCTGTGCCAGTTCTCCAGCTCAGAGCCACAAGATCGTGGTCCCCCTTCTTCGATAAACTCCCTAGGTCAAACTGTTTCCACTCTGTGTGCCCCAAACCTGCATACACCCCTGGTTCACCCCACATCAATTCTCCTGGGGGTAGTTACTGGGGCCATGAGCAACACTTCACTTTTGTGTCTTTGAGACCGCAAGTGACTGTGGGCTCACGCACACACCTTGCTCCACTGCTCCCAGGTCATGGCTGGGTGCCATCCTACTACCCTTTCTGGGACCACTATCACCCTGAAAGCTGTTGCCTAGTCGTGGGCACAGCCATTTCAACGCTCACAGGCGATATTAAATGGCCCTCACATTCCAGTCTTTTTCAGGGTGCTCAGGTAAAGAGCTATCTCCCTACCAGCCCAGCTCTAGGTTTATGGTGCCGAGTCTCTTCTAGGCTCAATGACCGTAACCAGGTTCTCTGCTGTACATCTTGGGCACTGTATTGGATGAGACACCCCCATTCTTTCTGTGTCTTCTGAGATCTTGAGGCCATAGTGACCCACCTAGGATTCTGCTTTCATTGCCTGTGCCCCTTTCAGAGAGCAATGTCTTTCACTGGAGCAGATTCCTAAGGGTTCCAATTTTGAGATCCAATGTTATATCACTTTCCAGTGACCAGCTTATGGAGGCTCCCTCCCCACTCTCTTTATCTTCTGATATTTCCCAAAGATTCATGATTCTGCACCTCCTACCTTGAAAAAGTAGTTGTTTTTCTGCTTGTGTAGTTCCAGGTATATTTTCTTACATGTTAGATTGAATTCATGTGTCTTCAGAATGGTTTCATAGCTATCCAGCTAATTTCAAGGGACCAGACGAGGCAAGGTTCCCTACTCTGCAACCATCTTCTAGAATGCAGCTTTCAACTAAACTGCTCAGATTTTTAATATAACCTAGAAGAGACTTAGAAATGTGTAAGTATGGGGCACTTGGGTGGCACAGTTAGTTAAGGGTCCAGCTTTTTTCTTTGGTTCAGGTCGTGCTCTCAGGGTTGTGAGATCAAGCCTGAAGTTGGGCTCTACACTCAATGTGGAGTCTGTTTATGTGTCTCTCTGCCTCTCCCTTTATCTATCCTCCCTGTGCACTGAAATCAATAAATAAATCAAAAGAAAGAAAGAAAGAAAGAAAGAAAGAAAGAAAGAAA
>NW_023252045.1:8445-9168 GCF_002007445.2 Ailuropoda melanoleuca
GGGGGTTGGAGAATGGGATAGGCTGGTGTTGGGTAGTAAGGAGGGCACGTATTGCATGGTGCACTGGGTGTTATACGCAACTGATGAATCATCGAACTTTACATCAAAAACCAGGGATGTACTGTATGTTGACTAACATAATACAATAAAAAAAGTATGATTATAAAAAAAAAGAAATGGAGGTCAAGAAATGGATTTAATTTTATTTAAATTTAAATTTAAATAATAAGATGTTCTTCATAGCTGCCATTATGAGCAGTGGTTCAGAAACCATAGCTTTCAACTGCCTATCCCAAACTGACAACAAAACTTGTTATGCATAGTTTCAGCAGACATCAAAGGTACAAAGCGTCATCCCTTTAAAATATATCCTTAGGGGGTGCCTGGGTGTCTCAGTGAGTTAAGCATCTTCCTTCAGCTCAGGTCACAATATCGGGGTCCTGGGATTGAGCCTGCATCAGGCTGCCTGCTCAGCGGGGAGTCTGCTTCCCCTCTGACCAGTCCCTCCCCCCACTCGTGCTCGCTCTCTCTCTCTCTCTCAAGTAAATAACTCTAATCTATAAATAAATAAATAAATAATAATAAAAATACGTCTTTAGGACTACATAAGGGGCCTTAAAATGTTGTAGATTTCATATTATATACTAAGCTTAGTTGTTATCTGTCACTCTTAATGCTATACTGTAGTCAGGAAAGACAGAGTTTTTAAAAAAAATTTTTTTT
>NW_023252046.1:0-1057 GCF_002007445.2 Ailuropoda melanoleuca
ATCTTTGATAAAGCAGGAAAAAACATCCAGTGGAAAAAAGACAGTCTCTTCAATAAATGGTGCTAGGAAAAATGGACAGCTACAAGTAAAAGAATGAAACTTGACCACCCTCTCACACCATACACAAAAATAAACTCCAAATGGATGAAAGACCTCAATGTGAGACAGGAATCCATCAAAATTGTANCATCGACCAATGGAACAGAATAGAGAACCCAGAAATGGACCCTCGGCTCTTTGGGCAACTAATCTTTGATAAAGCAGGAAAAAACATCCGGTGGAAAAAAGACAGTCTCTTCAATAAATGGTGCTGGGAAAATTGGACAGCTACATGCAAAAGAATGAAACTTGACCACTCTCTCACACCATACACAAAAATAAACTCCAAATGGATGAAAGACCTCAATGTGAGACAGGAATCCATCAAAATTCTAGAAGAGAACATAGGCAACAACCTCTATGACTTCGGCCAGAGCAACCTTTTTCATGACACATGTCCAAAGGCAAGAGAAACAAAAGATAAAATGAACTTATGGGAGTTCATCAGGATAAAAAGCTTCTGCACAGCCAAGGAAACAGTCAAAAAAACTAAGAGGCAGCTCACGGAATGGGAGAATATATTTGCAAAGGACACTACAGATAAAGGACTGGTATCCAAGATCTACAAAGAACTTCTCAAACTCAATACACGAGAAACAAATAAACAAATCAAAAAATGGGCAGAAGATATGAACAGACACTTTTCCAATGAAGACATACAAATGGCTAACAGACACATGAAAAAATGTTCAAAATCATTAGCCATCAGGGAAATTCAAATCAAAACCACACTGAGATACCACCTTACGCCAGTTAGAATGGCAAAGATAGACAAGGCAAGAAACAACAATTGTTGGAGAGGATGTGNGGCAATTGTTGGAGAGGATGTGGAGAAAGGGAATCCCCCCTACATTGTTGGTGGGAATGCAAGTTGCTACAGCCACTCTGGTGTGGAGGTCCCTTAAAAAGTTAAAAATTGAGCTACCCTATGACCCAGCCATTGCACTACTGGGTATTT
>NW_023252047.1:0-2851 GCF_002007445.2 Ailuropoda melanoleuca
CTGGACCGTCCTATTATCCAGAACTATGAGTAATATATTTGTGTTCCTAAGCCTGCCATCTGTTATATTTTGTTATAGCCTAAGTAGATGAAAAATATGCCCAACAAAAGACTTATTTTGCCTTGCTACCAATGATCAAAGCTCCCAGAGTATTGAAATGGCTCTACAGTCTGGAAGGATGGATAGCATGACAACATAGCATAGTTTCCAACTGGAGATACTCAGTAAACATTCCACTTATTCCAAATTTCTCTACAACTTTCTAATTTAAAAAATAGGAAGAGGAAGAAGAAGAAGAAGGAGGAGGAGGAGGAAGAGGAGGAGGAGAAAAAAAAGCATTTTCAGACTATGGTGCTCTCTTCTCTAAAGAGGATGGCATGAGAAGCTGGATGAAATCTTAGTTCTCTACCAGTTAAAACTACACCTCAACCCTCCAAACACAAAGCCAGCACTATCCCATCATTGCAGGTGCACAGTTTTCTCACTCACCAGCTCTGGAGAGAAAAGGGTTTCTGATGTCAGAGATCATGAATTCTTCCACTAACACAACAGAAATTGCTGACTCAAGTAAAGTATCCTGCAACTCCTGGCATAGGAACACACCACAGACCTGTCCTCTCTGGGAAATGCAGACACTGGGTGTTCCTGAGATTATGGCACACAGCAAGAGGTATACAGCCTCTGCCCTTCCTGGGTAAAGTATGAAAAACAGCAGGAAGGACAACAACCTCAAAGACTTGGCTTAGTTGAGGGCCCACATTTATAGGACATGAAAGTGAAACCATCATTTACCCACAGAGTGAGCAGTTCCAGGAAAAGAAACAAACAGGTGTTTTGACCTCAGGAGGCTCAGGGAGTGAGGGGAGGGCAGAGAGACACTGGGGCCATGCAAGGCACATCTCTGATAATGTCTGTGAGGTCATCTAGCCAAGACTCCTGTGAGAGCCCTGAGGACAGAGAGATGACTGTGAGCAAGTTTTCAAACCTTGCAGTGAATGAGAGAAGCATTTCCCAACAGAGAGCAGAGGGACTATAACTTTCCTGTGTCTTTCTGTTTCTTTCACTTTTAAGAGCCCTGTTTCTGGCTGCCATGTTGTCACACTTGGCCGTGGATGTCCTGGCAGGTCATAGAGTCACATCTCATGAACAACTTAAACTACGAGGAGAGACTCAGGAAATTTGACAAGACAGTCAGATGGTGAGACACAGAGAGGGAGGAAGAGCCAGGTTTCTAAGACTTATGTGGAAGATCAAGAGGAAAATACCAAAGCTTCTTTGGAAGAAGAACATAGGTGGATTTGCTGTATCACATAAGATTTATTTCTATGCTATAACATCTAAGACAGTTGGTTGCTGGCACAGGGGTAGACTAACTGGCCCACAGAAAGGGACACACAGCCCTATATAGGATTCAGGCATGTGTGGAATTCTGTTGCTTGGGAGAAGTATGTGGGATGTCAGTGGGCATAGAAAGCACTGTCTAGTAAATGGAGCTGACTAACTAGTTCTCCATATGGACAGAGGTTTACTGAATCTCAGCTTACATCACTTACGATAATCAACTCCCAGTGGATTTAAGACCTTAATTTCAAATGGAAACTGTAGGAGAGAACATAGCTGTTCTTAGGGAAACGTTTCTTAAAGGACACGACACCCATTTAAAGATACCAAAATGACAACTGTATAAAACAGACTGACAGTGTGTTACCTTTGACTCTATTAAAATGCAAAGCTTCTCTTCATGAAAGCATATGCAAAACAAAGTTTCAAAATCTCCATGAATCTGGAGATCATATTTGCAAAAATGTAGTCAACCAAGGATCAATTGAAAAGACCTATTTTAAAAATTCCAGAAATCACTAAAAAAAAAAAAAAGATCAGGCAATTCATTATGGAAGTGAGCAAAAGACATGCACAGAACTTTCTCAAGAAATAAACATGTTTGTGGAAAAAAGAAAGTGCCTCAGATTAAGCATGAATGAGGCAAATGCAAAATTATGCAGTATTTGATAACATTTTATTGGAAAATTTAAGAATTTGGCCAAAATTGGGTATTGGTGAGAATGTAGATAGAATCTCTGAAATATGGCTGCTGGGAATGTAAATCAGTACAATCACATTGAAGAAACAATATGACTGTATGTTATAAATATGTACGTTCAATGCAAGACTCAGCATTTCCACTCCTAACACTATCCCTAAAAGTCACTCTGTGAAAATGTGCAGGAGACATAAGGACATCTACTTCCAGCAGCAGTCTTCGTAACTGTGAAAAGGGAGAGGATAGGCGTTAACAGAGAAGGGATAAAGAAGTTGACACACAGCGTTGAAAGGAATGAACCACAGCTGTATAGAGAGGAATTAATCTTTCAGTGTACTTTCGAGATTAAATATTAAAAACCCGTAGAATACCAATAAATAAAACTTCAAGAAAACTGGACAATATACTGTTTAGGCATGCATCTGTAAGTGATAACACCACAAATAAAAGAAAAGAATCATAAACACATACTGCATGACATTGTCACCCAGGGCTGTGGACAGAACTGGACTGTAGGAACACAGAGGGAGATAGAAGTCGTTAGAGATGTTCTATTTCTTGGGATGATTGTTCAGCGTGTAGGTGATCATTGTATTACACGAGTAAGTAAAAGATTTAAAATGGAGAAATGTATCAGTTCTTTCAGATTGTTGCTGTGTATATTCTTCTGGGTGTACTCGATCCTGAAACTCTCCCTCTTGCCATATTTTGGGGACATCAGAGAAACATTCTCTATCTTACATACAGAGACAATCACTGCTATGATGGGAGAAAGACTGAGAAATCATTCAGGGAGGAGGCAGGAGACAG
>NW_023252048.1:0-770 GCF_002007445.2 Ailuropoda melanoleuca
ATTAAGGGGGGTTCTATAAAGGTAAAAAGGCCCCAAGAGTGATACAGAGCGGAAAGTCACAACCGATAAAATCAAAGACTTTACTGACAACATGGCATCATTAAAATCATATCTCTCAGTATGCAGTCTCAACGTTAACAGTTTAAACTCTCCCATAAAACGCCACAGGGTTGCAGATTGGATAAAAAGACATGACCCATCCATTTGCTGTCTACAAGAGACTCATTTTGAACCCAAAGATGCATTCAGACTTAGAGTAAGGGGATGGAGTACCATCTTCCACGCAAATGGACCTCAAAAGAAAGCTGGAGTAGCAATTCTCATATCAGATAGACTGGATTTTAAACTAGAGGCCATAGAGAGAGATACAGAAGGGCACTATATTATTCTTAAAGGAAGTATTCAACAAGTGGATATGACAATTATTAATATATATGCCCCCAACAGGGGAGCAGCAAGATACACAAGCCAACTCTTAACCAAAATAAAGAGACATATAGATAAGAACACAGTAATAGTAGGGGACCTCAACACCCCACTATCAGAAATAGACAGAACACCCTGGCAAAAACTAAGCAAAGAATCAAAGGCTTTGAATGCCATACTCGACGAGTTGGACCTCATAGATATATATAGAACACTACACCCCANGTATAGAACACTACACCCCAGAACCAAAGAATACTCATTCTATTCTAGTGCCCATGGAACATTCTCAGGAATAGATCATGTCCTGGGACACAAAACAGGTCTCAACCGATACCAAAAGA
>NW_023252049.1:0-2784 GCF_002007445.2 Ailuropoda melanoleuca
TTTGCCCTCATTATGTAGAAAACTGCAGAGCATAATGATCATGTCCAAAAGGGTTTACTTTCATTTAACTGCTTTGATTCCTTTTATGAAGAGGGAATCTAAATTTGATGTATTTGTTTTGTGTCTGATTTAAAGTAAACACAGGTGTATAGTATTTGATATACTAGTTAATCATTTCTGCTGGAGGATGTGAAGAAAATTTTTATATATTCATTTGGAGAAGGTTGAAAACATCCCTGTGGATGCAGCATAATTCAGTTCCTTTACCACTTTATCAACTTCATTTTGAATAATTTATTGTTGTTTGAATTTGTATATCATCTTTACCATATGCCTGGTATGCTTCTATTTTTACATTATTCCAGGCTTCTTTTTCATATGCTCTCTAGAGTCATAATTTAATCTGGAGTTTAGTGCTGGTTGCATATTACAATCACCTATTAAAACAGTGATCCCCAGACCTATTTGCAGAGATTCTGATTTAATTGTCTCAGACAAGGCCCTGGTATAGCAATTTAAAAAAAAAAAAAAAACCACCACAGGTGACTCCAATGTGCAGCCAGTGCCAAGACCAACTGACTTAACACTCTTCTTATATCAGTTTCTTAAACTTGTTTGAATGTAACAATATTCAAATGAGGTAATTTTTTTTTCTTTAAAGACACTGCAGAAGTGCTGTCTAGCCAGTGTGAGAACAAAAAGACTAGCCACAAACTGGAAGAAAACCTTTTCAAAAGACACATCTAAGAAAGAATGGTTATCCAAAATATGCAAAGAACTCTATTTTTATTTAAATTCAATTAACATATCATGTACCATTGGTTGCAGAGGTAGAGGTCAGTGATTCATCAGTCTTATATAATACCCAGTGCTCATTACATCACGTGCCCTCCTTAATGTTGTCTATCACCCAGTTACCTCATCCCTACAACCCACTCCCCTCCAACAACCCCCAGTTTGTTTCCTATGGTTAAGAGTCTCCCCCTCTGATTTCATCATGGTTTTTTTGTCCTCTCTTCCTCTATGATCCCCTGTTCTGTTTCTTATATTCCACATATCAGCAAGATGATATGATAATTGTCTTTCTCTGATTGACTTATTTCACTAAGCATAACACCCTCTGGTCCCATCCATATCATCGCAAATGGCAAGTTTTCGTTTTTGTTCTGGGTGCCTGAGTGGTATTCCATTGTATAAATATATACCACATCTTCTTTATCCATTCATCTGTCAGTGGACATCTGGGGTCTTTCCATAGTTCTGCTGTTGTGGACACTGCTGCTATAAATATTGGGGTGNCATTGGGGTGCAGGTTCCCCTTCAGATCACTACATTTGTATCTTTGGGGTAAACACCCAGCCCTGCGATTGCTGGGTCCTAGGGTAGCTCTATTTTCAACTTTTTGAGGAACCTCCATTCTGTTTCCCAGACTGGCTGCACCAGCTTGCATTCTCTCCAATAGTTTAGGAGGGTTCACCTTTCTCCACATCCTCGCCAACATCTGTTTCCTGACTAGTTAATTTTAGCCATTCTGACCGGTGTGAGGTAGTATTTCATTGTGGTTCTATTCCGATGCTGAGTGAACACTTTTTCATGTGTTTGTTGGCCATTTGTATGTCTTCTTTGGAGAAATATCTGTTCATGTCTTCTGCCCATTTCTTGATTGGATTATTTGTTCTTTGGGCGTTGAGTTTGAGAAGTTCTTAATAGATTTTGGATACTATCCCTATATCTGATATGTCATTTGCAAATATCTTCTCCCATTCTGCCAGTTGTCTTTTGGTTTTGTTGACTGTTTCCTTTGCTATACAAAAGCTTTTTATCTTGATGAAGTCCCAATAGTTCATTTTTGCCTTTGTTTCCCTTGCCTTTGGAGACGTGTCTAGCAAGAAGTTTCTGTGACTGAGGTCGAAGAAGTTGCTGCCTGTGTTCTTCTCTAGGATTTTGATGGATTCCTGTCTCACATTTAGGTCTTTAATCCATTTGAGTTTATCTTTGAGTATGGTGTAAGAGAATGGTCCAGTTTCATTCTTTTGAATGTGGCTGTCCAGTTTTCCCAGGGCCATTTATTGAAACGACTGTTCTTTTTCCACTGGATATTCTTTCCTGCTTTGTTGAAGATTAGTTGGCCATAAAGTCGAGGGTCCATTTCTGGGTTCTCTATCCTGTTCCACTGATCTACATGTCTGTTTTTGTGCCAGTACATGCTGTCTCGATGATCACAGCTTTGTAGTATAGCTTGAAGTCAGGCATTGTGATGCTGCCAGCATTGGCTCTTTTTTTTTTTTTTCAACATTCCTCTGGCTATTTGGGGTCTTTTCTGGTTCCATACAAATTTTAGGATTATTTGTTCCAGCTCTGTGAAGAATGTCAATGGCATTTTGATAGGGATTGCACTGAATGTGTAGATCACTCTGGGTAGCATGGACATTTTAATAATATTTATTTTTCCAATCCATGGACATGGAATGTTTTTCCATCTCTTTGTGCCTTCAATTTCTTTCATAAGTGTTCTGTAGTTTTTAGAGTACAGATCCTTTACCTCTTTGCAAAAACCATTTTATGGTTTTTGGTGCAATTGTAAATGAGATCGACTCCTCACTGTTAGTGTACAGAAATACAACTGATTTCTGAGCACTGATTTTATATCTTGCCACATTGAAATTCCTGTATGATTTCTAGTAAGTTGGGGGTGGAATCTTTTGGGTTTTCAAAAAAAAGCATCATGTCATCTGCAAAGAATGAGAGTTTGACTTCTGTGCCAATTTGGATGCCTTTTATTTT
>NW_023252050.1:0-1030 GCF_002007445.2 Ailuropoda melanoleuca
TGCATTAACCCTGTGAGTGAATGATTTTCATTTACTACATTCTTTTTTTCATGCAGCTATCAGTTTTTTTTTTGGCTGCCTTCACACTGTTTGCAAAATTCCTTATACGTCCATTTAGGAGCTTCATATTTTTTGCATTACCATTATAAAAGGGAAATTATTTCCATTAAATATTATACATAATTTTTTTCTGAATTTTAGAAAAGTCATTGATGCTTATAAATTCATTATGCGCCTAGCCACTTAATTTTAAAATTTGGGTGTTGGGATCTTTCTAGATAGAGAATCATCATTGTCTAAAAAATAAAAAGGTAAATTTCTTCTCTTTCCAGTATTACACGTCTTGCTGTGTTGGCTAAAATTCTAGAACATTAGATGATAGTAGTGGTAGAAAACATCCCTCTCTGGTTCTTGGTTTTAGCGGGGCATGTTATTATCACANGCATTTGGCTGTTAATTTCATGTATGCCCTCCCTTGAGAGATAATGCTTACATTTCTGGTTTTGCTGATTGTTTCTCCTCTCCCTCCAACAAAAATGATTACACTAGTAATAGTATTAATAGTTGCAGCAGATGCTAGTATATATTGGGTACTTATCAATACTTTATAGTAGACATTTAATATGGTCATCTCAATATTTATAATGCAAGGTTGTTATTATTCCCAGTAAAACATAAAGAAATGGAGGTGAGGGTACATTGCAGCTTTGGTCATACAGCTGCTAAGTGCTAAAGCCCAGCTTTGAGCCTTGGTCTATAACAGTCAAAGTGTGACTAATGTATTTGTTTTGTCATGCAAAGAGCTCATGGTCCTTATTCTTTGTGTGCCCTCTCCCACATGGACTTCCCACCTGTCTCAGCTCTGTTTGGTGCCTCAAGAGGACAACATTGCAGACCGTGCTCCCTAGCCTCATTTGCTGGCTGCCTTCTATTGGGTTTGGCCAACTAGGGTCACTGATGTGACATTGGAAGGTAAGGAGAAGAGGTGAGGGTATTTCTTCCTTGGCTCTCTCCCTACCCAAAAGTGAAA
>NW_023252051.1:0-158 GCF_002007445.2 Ailuropoda melanoleuca
CAACACCGTACAGGGACCGTCTTAGCAGTATCATCAACCTTCGTGAATAGGGAAACATGAGGGAAAGTGGTCGCGGAAGCCGGACGAGAGAGCCCCATAGTGGTCTCTGAGACACCACACAGACCAGGGAAATATCAACGATCATCATCTCTCGTGAG
>NW_023252051.1:482-636 GCF_002007445.2 Ailuropoda melanoleuca
CGAAATGTTTGCTCCCTGGGGAAATCCTGTCAAAACTGCTGGCGGCAATAGAACGAAAAGGCCCAAAACACGTCCGTCAGAATCAACACCGTACAGGCACCATCTTAGCACTATCATCACCCTTCGTGAATAGGGAAACATGAGGGAAAGTGGT
>NW_023252052.1:0-817 GCF_002007445.2 Ailuropoda melanoleuca
AGGAGATATTAAGGGGGGCTCTATAAAGGTAAAAAGGCCCCAAGAGTGATACAGAGCGGAAAGTCACAACCAATACAAAGACTTTACTGAGAAAATGGCATCATTAAAATCATATCTCTCAGTATGCAGTCTCAACGTTCACGGTTTAAACTCTCCCATAAAATGCCACAGGGTTGCAGATTGGATAANTGGATAAAAAGACATGACCCATCCATTTGCTGTCTACAAGAGACTCATTTTGAACCCAAAGATGCATTCAGACTTAGAGTAAGGGGATGGAGTACCATCTTCCACGCAAATGGACCTCAAAAGAAAGCTGGAGTAGCAATTCTCATATCAGATAGACTGGATTTTAAACTAGAGGCCATAGAGAGAGATACAGAAGGGCACTATATTATTCTTAAAGGAAGTATTCAACAAGTGGATATGACAATTATTAATATATATGCCCCCAACAGGGGAGCAGCAAGATACACAAGCCAACTCTTAACCAAAATAAAGAGACATATAGATAAGAACACAGTAATAGTAGGGGACCTCAACACCCCACTATCAGAAATAGACAGAACACCCTGGCAAAAACTAAGCAAAGAATCAAAGGCTTTGAATGCCATACTCGACGAGTTGGACCTCATAGATATATATAGAACACTACACCCCAGAACCAAAGAATACTCATTCTATTCAAATGCCCATGGAACATTCTCAAGAATAGATCATGCTCTGGGACCCAAAACAGGTCTCAGCCGATACCAAAAGATTGAAATTATCCCCTGCATATTCTCAGACCACAACACTCTGAAATTGGAACTCAACC
>NW_023252052.1:1240-1401 GCF_002007445.2 Ailuropoda melanoleuca
ATAAAATTGACATACCACTGGCAAGACTTACCCAAAAACAAAGAGAAAGGACCAAAATTATTAAAATTATGAGTGAAAAGGGAGAGGTCACGACCAACAACTTTGAAATTGGAAGGATTATTAGAAATTTTTATCAACAGCTATATGCCAAAAAACTAAGC
>NW_023252053.1:0-652 GCF_002007445.2 Ailuropoda melanoleuca
ATTTGCCAAGCAGCCCCTGCCTGGGTCAGCGGAACCGTGAGAATTCTCCCCATTCCCCCACTGTCAGAGTCAGTCCGTGCGGGGACGCAGCTGTGTAGCCCCCTCAAGGACACGGGCTTCTTACTGGCTGTTCATACTCTTTCATATGGGGGACGGGAGGGCGTCTGCAGGATTCTGGCAGGAAAGCTATGAGCGGGACAGCGAGGGCCCATTCCCACTGCAGCCGTGCCCACGAGCAAGCCGCGGCTCCATCTGTGAGACCCTGTTTCTGCAAGTGCCTCAAGCTAACTAGCAGCGCCTCTGGACTTGACTGGAGGTGCAGAGAGCCGGACACACATGGAATTCACCTAGGGAGCACGGCCCGTGGCTGCATTTGGGCTGACCATGCTGGGAGCAGGCGTCTCTGAGTTGGTGCGCTGTGTAGCTGCACTTGGGCTGACTATGCTGGGAGCAGGCNGTGGTAGGGTGTCCAGGCTGAGGACTTTAACGTCGATCGAAGGCTCTGTAAAAAGGGGCTTCTGAAACTTCCATCACCATCTTTGCCGATCCATACTTCCTTTGCACTATTTCTGTTTGGTTTTTGTTCTGTTCTTCTTAATTGTGACAATATACGCGTAGCATAAAGTTTTATCATCTTCACAATTTTTTAATT
>NW_023252054.1:0-787 GCF_002007445.2 Ailuropoda melanoleuca
GAGATATTTGAACAAATTGTAGCTGAAAACGTCCCTAATCTAGCAAGGGAAACAAACATTCATGTCCAAGAGGCAGAGAGGACCCCGTCCAAGCTCAACCACGACAAACCTACGCCACGTCACGTCATAGTGCAATTCGCAAATATTAGATCCAAGGATACANCAAGGATACAGTATTGAAAGTGGCCAGGGCAAAGAAATTTCTCTCGTACCAAGGCAAAGGTATCAGAATTACGTCAGACCTGTCTACAGAGACCTGGAATGAGAGAAAGGCTTGGGGGTCATTTTTACAGCTCTTTCAGAGAAAAACATGCAGCCAAGGATCCTTTATCCAGCAAGGCTGTCATTCAGAATTGATGGAGAAATAAAGATGTTCCAGAATGGCCAGTCATTAACCAATTTCGTAACCACGAAACCAGCCCTACAGGAGATATTAAGGGGGGTTCTATAAAGGTAAAAAGGCCGCAAGAGTGATACAGAGCAGAAAGTCACAACCAATACAAACAAAGACTTTACTGGCAACATGGCATCATTAAAATTCTATCTCTCAGTTCTCAGTGCCAATGTAAATGGTTTAAACTCTCCCATAAAATGCCACAGGATGGCAGATTGGGTAAAAAGCCATGACCCATCCATTTGCTGTCTACAGGAGACTCATTTTGAACCCAAAGATGCATTCAGACTTACTGTAAGGGGATGGAGCACCATCTTCCACGCAAATGGACCTCAAAAGAAAGCTGGAGTAGCAATTCTCATATCAGATAGACTGGATTTTAAACTAGAGGCT
>NW_023252054.1:1007-1152 GCF_002007445.2 Ailuropoda melanoleuca
TAGCAAAAACTAAGCAAAGAATCAAAGGCTTTGAATGCCATACTTGACGAGTTGGACCTCTTAGATATATATATAACACTACACCCCAGAACCAAAGAATACTCATTCTATTGTAATGCCCATGGAACATTCTCAAGAATAGATC
>NW_023252055.1:0-1632 GCF_002007445.2 Ailuropoda melanoleuca
CGGGAAAGGCACCTTCCTCAGCATGCCAAAGATGGACGACACCAACCCCCAGAAACCTTCCCCTTCCCCTCACTCAGGAGAAGCCACAACAGCTGGGTATTCAGGGGATGAAATCCCTCGCCGATATCTAAGTCATTGGCAAATCTCAGGAGCTCCATCGTCAAGACGTACCCACAATAGGACTCACCACTCCTTCCAAGAACACCTGTCTGGTCCACACTGGAGCCAATCTCTTGCCTAAGTTCATGGAAAAGAGTCAACATTGACCTCCCTTGCCCATCCTCAACCCTCTGATATCTGTTCTCAACCCTGCAGCCAGGATGGCCCAGTGAAACAGGGTCCCATGGGGTCACAGCCCTGCACTGACTTTCTTTTTTTTTAAAAGATTTTATTTATTTATTTGACAGAGATAGAGACAGCCAGCGAGAGAGGGAACACAAGCAGGGGGAGTGGGCGGGGAAGAAGCAGGCTTGTAGCAGAGGAGCCTGATATGGGCCTCGATCCCATAACGCCGGGATCACGCCCTGAGCCAAAGGCAGAAGCTTAACTGCTGTGCCACTCAGGCGCCCCGGTGCAATGGCTTTCTCTCACAATCTGTCACCTCACTAATGTCAAGTCCTAAGGTGTCACCTGTAGACACAGGGCCATCTTGCAGCTCATGGGTGCACCTAGTATGCTCCTGCCCTGGAGCCTTTGCACATGCTTTCTCTTCTGTTTAGAATGCTCTTCATGCGATGTCACTGACCTTCCATAGACCTTGACTCAAGTATCACCCTCCTAGTGAAATACCACCTGACCCGTATGTGAATACCAAACACCGCCCCCACCTCCCCTTCAGCACCCCCAGTCCTGTCTCCTGCCTTATATTTCCATAGCAGTTATTATACTCTCCAGTTCATCTTAGCATGGAAGATACTGAGGCATCAACAGATGGCTTCACCACCTTACCCCCCCAAATTTCCTGGTCCAAAGCCTTGGGAGAAAAGGCACCTCAGGGCACTTACACAGCCAGGATGCCTAGGACAAGGGGGTCCACCCACCTACTGCACCCTGAGCACCATCAGGTAGGGGAACCATACGAGGAATCCACCTGCACATGAAACTGGAAACCAGACACCTTCCTCGATGACAGGTGAGCACATGTATTTACTCCTCTTCCCTGAGGTGCTCACCTGAGAAAGCTGAGCAGAGATGCTGCCCAGGGCCCAAAATTCCCTCAGGCCAAAGTCCTGGGAAACAGACATTGAATCTGACCACCCTGCCAGGCCTGGACCCGATCAGTGAGTCTTAAGACCCAGAGACTTCTTTCTACTCCAGCTCAATCCTTATCACAGAGAAGCAACCTCCAGCCTCACAAACTTGCCCATCATTAGCTCTGGAATACCATGGGTTGTGTCTACACTGGCCCTCACATTGGTTTAGAAGTAATAAGCAGAGGTAAGGGAATATTTTAGCAATCTTTAGAGGCATTGTCTCACTCTGAAGAAGAGGCTGAGCATTTTTAAATACTATTTCAGACCTTACAGCACACTCTGAACAGACCAGAGCCTCCATCAAAAACAAAAGGATAGTTCTTTCAGTCACTTTAATATCAGAAAAATGGTATAGTATCTCTATTCCTAGGGATCTTTA
>NW_023252056.1:0-753 GCF_002007445.2 Ailuropoda melanoleuca
CCCCCAATCCAGAATGGACAAGAGGAGGGAGTAGATACTAGAATTCAGAGAGAGTGGCCAGAAGATTAATTCTTGATAGGAGTTGTGGCCTTTGGTCGAGGGACTTAACCAAACATAGCAGGGAATGCAGCTGGGGAATAAAACCCCAGGCTTACACCCTTCTCTTACTTCCCCTCACTATCTAAATCTGAGTGGAAGAGTCTGTCAGAATGTAAGAAATCCCCGATGCAATTCTCACAGATCAGCATCCCAGGTCACTAAACAAGTAAGAAGAATGAAGAATGGCACTGATTTTCAAAAAGCACATTAGCCATCCAGTCTTTGAATTTTATTCTTCATTATATAAACAATGTTGCAGTAAGCATTCTTGTTTATGTATACAATGTATTGATACTTTTACATTGCATCACTGATCCCTAGATTTGGGATTGTGGAGTAAAAATATGTCCCTTCTGGGGCCCCTGGGTGGCACAGCGGTTAAGTGTCTGCCTTCGGCTCAGGGCGTGATCCCGGAATTATGGGGTCGAGCCCCACATCAGGCTCCTCCGCTATGAGCCTGCTTCTTCCTCTCCCACTCCCCCTGCTTGTGTTCCCTCTCTCGCTGGCTGTCTCTATCTCTGTCAAATAAATAAATAAAACCTTAAAAAAAAATGTCCCTCTGTTTTTAAAGAGGTTAAAAAGCATCTTCCCCCAAATGTAGAAATTCATGTGGCCATAAACAATGTATGAGGATGTTCTAATTCTTTGTGATAT
>NW_023252057.1:0-2220 GCF_002007445.2 Ailuropoda melanoleuca
ACATGAATAATGAGACTGAAGAAAGAGAAATTAGGGAATCCATTCCATTTACAATAGCACCAAAAACCATAGGTTACCTTGGAATAAACTTAACCAGAGACGTAAAGGACCTATACTCTAGAAACTATAAATCACTCTTGAAAGACATTGAGGAAGACACAAAAAGATGGAAAAATATTCCATGCTCATGGATCGTATAGTTAAAATGTCCATGCTACCCAGAGCAATCTACACTTTCAATGCTATCCTGATCAAAATACTGAGGACATTTTTCAAAGAACTGGAACAAATAGTCCTTAAATTTGTATGGAACCAGAAAAGGCCTAGAATCNGGAACCAGAAAAGGCCCCGAATCTCCAAGGAACTGTTGAAAAGGAAAAACAAAGCTGGGGGCATCACAATGCCGGATTTCGAGCTGTACTACAAAGCTGTGATCACAAAGACAGCATGGTACTGGCACAAAAACAGACACATCGACCAATGGAACAGAATAGAGAACCCAGAAATGGACCCTCGGCTCTTTGGGCAACTAATCTTTGATAAAGCAGGAAAAAACATCCGGTGGAAAAAAGACAGTCTCTTCAATAAATGGTGCTGGGAAAATTGGACAGCTACATGCAAAAGAATGAAACTTGACCACTCTCTCACACCATACACAAAAATAAACTCCAAATGGATGAAAGACTTCAACGTGAGACAGGAATCCATCAAAATTCTAGAGGAGAACATAGGCAACAACCTCTATGACATCGGCAAGAGCAACCTTTTTCACGACACATCTCCAAAGGCAAGAGAAATAAAAGATAAAATGAACTTATGGGACTTTATCAGGATAAAGAGCTTCTGCACAGCCAAGGAAACAGTCAAAAAAACTAAGAGACAGCCCACGGAATGGGAGAATATATTTGCAAAGGACACCACAGATAAAGGACTGGTATCCAAGATCTACAAAGAACTTCTCAAACTCAATACACGAGAAACAAATAAACAAATCATAAAATGGGCAGAAGATATGAACAGACACTTTTCCAATGAAGACATACAAATGGCTAACAGACACATGAAAAAATGTTCAAAATCATTAGCCATCAGGGAAATTCAAATCAAAACCACACTGAGATACCACCTTACGCCAGTTAGAATGGCAAAAATAGACAAGGCAAGAAACAACAATTGTTGGAGAGGATGTGGAGAAGGGGGATCCCTCCTACATTGTTGGTGGGAATGCAAGTTGGTACAGCNATAAAATGGGCAGAAGATATGAACAGACACTTTTCCAATGAAGACATACAAATGGCTAACAGACACATGAAAAAATGTTCAAAATCATTAGCCATCAGGGAAATTCAAATCAAAACCACACTGAGATACCACCTTACGCCAGTTAGAATGGCAAAGATAGACAAGGCAAGAAACAACAATTGTTGGAGAGGATGTGGAGAAAGGGGATCCCTCTTATGCTGTTGGTGGGAATGCAAGTTGGTACGGCCACTCTGGAAAACAGAGTGGAGGTCCCTTAAAAAGTTAAAAATTGAGCTACCCTATGACCCAGCCATTGCACTACTGGGTGTTTACCCCAAAGATACAGACGTAGTAAAGAGAAGGGCCATATGCACCCCAATGTTCATAGCTGCATTGTCCACAATAGCCAAATCATGGAAGGAGCCGAGATGCCCTTCAACAGATGACTGGATTAAGAAGCTGTGGTCCATATATACAATGGAATATTACTCAGCTATCAGAAAGAACGAATTCTCAACATTTGCTGCAACATGGACGGCACTGGAGGAGATAATGCTAAGTGAAATAAGTCAAGCAGAGAAAGACAATTATCATATGATTTCTCTCATCTATGGAACATAAGAACTAGGATGATCGGTAGGGGAAGAAAGGGATAAAGAAAAGGGGGGTAATCAGAAGGGGGAATGAAACATGAGAGACTATGGACTATGAGAAACAAACTGAAGACTTCAGAGGGGAGGGGGTGGGGGAATGGGATAGACTGGTGATGGGTAGTAAGGAGGGCACGTATTGCATGGTGCACTGGGTGTTATACGCAACTAATGAAGCATCAAACTTTGCATTGGAATCCAGGGATGTACTGTATGGTGACTAACATAATAAAAAAAAATCATTAAAAAAAAAAAAAAAAGATGAGTTGCCCAAAGAGCCGAGGGTCCATTTCTGGGTTCTCTATTCTGTTCCATTGGTCTATGTGTC
>NW_023252058.1:0-270 GCF_002007445.2 Ailuropoda melanoleuca
GGCCGAATTGTCTTTCTCAGTGCTGTGTTCGTCGTGTTTCACTCACGGTACCAAAGCACCTTGATTACTGTCCCACCTTCCATAAGGCCATCGTGATTTCAAGGGCTTTCCCCTCACACATTTTTTCTTGGTTCTAAGGGATGGATGCTCCCCAGGACCCTACACACTAAGTGGAATCAGGGTCCCCATTGAAAAGGCTGCTGTTCGCTGGAGGTGTTTTCCTGGACGCTCTGCTTTATTACCAATGAGAAGGGCGCTGAGTCCTCGAAA
>NW_023252058.1:299-773 GCF_002007445.2 Ailuropoda melanoleuca
CCTTTTCATTCATGCTCCCTTACTCACGAGAGACGATGATCGTTGATATTTCCCTGGACTGTGTGCGGTCTCAGAGAGCACTATGGGGCACTCTCGTCAGGCCTCCGCGACCACTTTCCCTCATGGTTCCCTATTCACGAAGGGTCATGATAGTGCTAAGACGGTCCCTTTACGGTGTTGTTTCTCACGGACGTGTTTTGGGCCTTTTCGTTCCGTTGCCGCCAGCAATTTTGACAGGATTTCCCCAGGGAGCAAACATTTCATTGGAAGCGGGTTTTGGCCGAATTGTCTTTCTCAGTGCTGTGTTCGTCGTGTTTCACTCACGGTACCAAAGCACCTTGATTCCTGTTCCACCTTCCATAAGGCCATCGTGACTTCAAGGGCTTTCCCCTCACACTTTGTTTCTTGGTTCTAAGGGCTGGATCCTCCCCAGGCCCCTACACCCAATGTGGAATCGGGGTCCCCAGTGAAAAG
>NW_023252058.1:916-1067 GCF_002007445.2 Ailuropoda melanoleuca
ACTGTGTGGCGTCTCAGAGACCACTATGGGGCACTCTCGTCAGGCGTCCGCGACCACTTTCCCTCATGTTTCCTATTCATGAAGGGTGATGATAGTGCTAAGACGGTCCCCGTACAGTGTTGTTTCTGACGGACGTGTTTTGGGCCTTTTC
>NW_023252059.1:0-2859 GCF_002007445.2 Ailuropoda melanoleuca
AAGAGCATTTGAAGAAACCAAAAAGTAGTACAGACGTTGACATGAGGTGTATTGGGGTGAAAGTATTGGGAGATGGACTAGAAAGGCAGACAGAGACTAGATCTGAAGGGACCTGGAAACCATAAGCATATGATGATGGCAATGGGCTTCCTACACAGGCATGACCTAGGTAAATTGAGTTACTTTCTTGAAAGGTCACCATGGCTTCTAATGGACTGGGAATATCCGAAGATGGAAATACACAGGTGGGCAGTTGTTCCAATAATCTTGGGGTGGCCAAAGTGAACTAAGCTTTGGAGATGGAGAAGAACAAAGTAATTCAAGAGACGTCATTGCATGGGTCCAGGAAAGGCCATACAGTAGGTGGGGTGGGGAGACAAAGATACATAAATAAAGTTATTACTTGAGATAGTGGAAAAAAGACTGAGGTTGATTCTACCAGCACTTATTCAGCAGACTCACAAAGCTGAATCATGAACATTCCTGCAAACCTAGTCTATAAAGTTTGAGACTACCTGAGCAAGGAGGAGCTTATGGGTTACCTGTCAATGTGGGTGCCTGGGTTTTCTTGTCTCCACAGGACAAAGAGGAAGAAAACACTTCAGGATCATCGTTACAAAAATTCAGTTAAATATAACACAACGCCGAAATGGTGGGGGTGGGAGGAGAACTGAAAATTTGACTGAGTCTCAACCTCCAAGTAGAACTGGGACAAAAATGACCAACTAGGCAGAGACCCAATTTGGATTATAAAAAGCTAGTTCATCAGTAAGATCAGTACCGACTATAAAATCAGAAGCAAATGAAGAGTCAATTAAGCACAAAAGTTTTGCTGGGATGTTATGCAGGAAGATCCAAACTGCACTAAATATGAAATTCCCTGCCAAGGAGAAATACAATCTTCCCTGGTGGCAAAAGTCAGAATCTCATGACATCAGCCAGATAACCACAAAAGAATGTATCTTGTAATACAAGATGTCTGTAAGCCATCATGAGACTATGCTTTCCCCACTAACTAACCAACATTCATCATTTACTGATTTATTTATTTAACAAACACATTCCATTTCATAGCCATGTTCTTATTATGCTGACAGGTTGAATAGAGATCTACCTAAAACATAAGCTTTCCAACAGACATTTTTTCCTTCAATGTTGTGACATATATCTTTCTAAAACAGTTGTACACATTCCACCTTTCTGTATTAAAAACAACAAATTAGTTATCTACTGCCTTTTCATCCGAATAAATTTTATAAATTTTAATCTGGCTACTAAAGAAATTTTTAATTAAAAACTTTAATTTAAAATGTTTAACCTGGCCACAGTACCTCGCCATATTCATTGCAGAAATTTCCAAAGAGTAATATTAAAAGTATATAATTCTAACACTCAGAAGCAATCAGTTCTATAAATTAGGATATATTGACAACATATAATATTCCATATTATAATTGTATTATTATTCTAAATATTTGCTGCCCCACCCTTGGGGGAGTTAATACTTCCCTGTCTCACTGCATCAGCCCTGGGTGTGTGCCTTGTGTGGCCCCCAGTGTGGGAGGATTATATATCCCCACCCTGTTGACCTCAAGAGTGGCCATAGGACTTGCTTTGAGCAATGTAATGGTAACAGAAATGTGTACCACCTCTAAACAGAAGATTTAGGAATCACCATGTGTTTTTCCATCTTCTCTCTTTCTTCCATATGATGAAGGATAATTAGAAGGCAGGCAGGCAAGGACAACTATACCCCCCTCCCCAGCCCTAAGAGGAAACCGCCCTTCAAAGAATTTTACATCACCCTGGAAGGAGCCCTCCACCCTTTTCCATGTGACAAAAACCTGACTGGATGACAGGCACAGGGAGAGTTAATCAGATTAAAACAGCCCACCAACAAGCCCATAAAAACCCCTAGACTTAGAGACTCCAGTGGCAACCCCTTCGGGTCCTCTCCCTCCTTGGCAGCTTTGTATTATCACTTTGCTATTGCTCAATAAACCTAAACCTTGCTTGCTGGGGCTCCTGGGTGGCTTAGATGGTTAACCATCTGCCTTCAGCTCAGGTCACTATCTCCAGGTCCTGGGATAGAGTCCCACATTGGGCTCCCAGCTCAGCAGGGAGTCGGCTTCTCCCTCTCCCTTTGCCTCTCCCGCTGGCTTGTGCTGTCTCTCTCTCAAATGAATAAATAAAATCTTTAAAACAAAAACAAAACCCTTACTTTCCTGCCCACCACTCTGTCTGATCTACCACTTCATTCTTTGAAGTGGCCTGACCAAGAACCATGGGCACCAATGGAGAAAAAATCCTGTAACACATGAGACCAGTGTAGGGGAGAAAAAATAATTTTCCTTCTACCCTTCTAAGTTCTAGGCTGGGGCCCCTACAACAAAAGAGAAAAACAGAACAAAGAGAAGTTTATTGACGTGTTCTAGGAAAGGAAAAATAATTTTCACTCTACCCTTGAGTTCTTGGCTGAGACTCCTGTATTAATAATAGATTAGCAAGAGAAAAACGAACAGTTTGTTAATATTAGCAAGAGAAAAATGAACAGTTTAGTAATATGTATATCTCATGTACACGTGGGATATAACCCAGGGGAAAATGACTCCCTGAGGTGGCTTAGAATTCAGGCTTAAATACTGTCTTAATAGGAAAAGGTGTCTGTAGGGACAGGTTGGGGGGATGTAGGCTTCTTAGGGAGAGTAAATGATTTTTAGAAAAGATGAATGGGGGGCGCCTGGGTGGCACAGTGGTTAAGCGTCTGCTTTCGGCTCAGGGTGTGATGCCGGTGTTATGGGATCGAGCCCCACATCAGGCTCCTCTGCTATGAGCCTGCTTCTTCCTCTCCCACTCCCC
>NW_023252060.1:0-1125 GCF_002007445.2 Ailuropoda melanoleuca
AAGAAATAGAAAACCTGAACTGACCCATAACCAGCAAGGAAATTGAAGCAGTAATAAAAAATCTCCCAACAAACAAGAGCCCAGGGCTGGATGGCCTCCCAGGGGAATTCTACCAAACATTTAAAGAAGAACTAATACCTATTCTTCTGAAGCTGTTTTAAAAAATAGAAATGGTAGGAAAACTTCCAAACTCTTTCTATGAGGCCAGCATTACCTTGATCCCAAAACTAGACAAAGATCCCACNCCCACCAAAAAGGAGCATTACAGACCAACACCCCTGATGAACATGGATGCAAAAATTCTCACCAAAATATTAGCCAATAGGATCCAGCAGTATATTAAAAGATTATTCACCATGACCAAGTGGGACTTATTCTTGGGCTGGAAGGGTGGTTCAACAATGACAAATCAATCAATGTGATACACTACACAAATAGAAAGACAAGAACCATATGATCCTCTCAATAGATGCAGAAAAAGCATTTGACAAAATACAGCAAACTTCCTTAATTAAAACTCTTCACAGTGTAGGGATAGAGGGAACATACCTCAATATCAAAAAAACAAACAAACAAACAAACCATAAATGAAAAGCCCACAGCAAATATCATTCTCAATGGGGAAAAATTGAGAGCTTTTCCCCTAAGGTCAGGAACATGACAGGGATGTCCACCATCACCACTGCTGTTCAACATAGTACTAGAAGTCCTAACCTCAGCAATCAGACAACAAAAAGAAATAAAAGGCATCTGAATCAGCAAGGAAGAAGTCAAACTCTCACTCTTTGCAGATGACATGACACTCCATGTGGAAACCCAAAAGACTCCACCCCAAAATTGCTGGAACTCATACAGGAATTTACGAACATGGCAGAATATAAAATCAATGCACAGAAATCAGTTGCATTTCTATACACTAACAATGAAACAGAAGAAAGAGAAATTAAGGAATTGATACCATTTACAATTGCACCAAAAACCATAGGAATAAACCTAACCAAAGAGGTAAATGATCTGTACTCTACAAACTACAGAACACTTCTGAGAGAAATTGAGGAAGACACAAAGAAATGGAAAAACATTCCATGCTCATGGATTGGAAGAATAAATGTTGTTAAAATGTCT
>NW_023252061.1:0-556 GCF_002007445.2 Ailuropoda melanoleuca
ATTGGAGGCTGGTTTGGCCAAATTTTGTTTCTCAGTGCTGTGCTCATCGTGTTTCACTCACGGTAACAAAACACCTTGATTTTTGTTCACGTTCTATAAGTCCAATGTGACTTCAAGGGCTTTATCTTCGCACTTTGTTTCTTGGTTCTAAGTGCTGGATGCTTCCAAAGCATATTTACCCAATGGGGAATCTGGGTCCCAAGGAAACGCGGATGTTAGCTGGAGGTGTTATCCTGGACGCTCTTCTTTAATACCAATAAGAAGGGCGCTGAGTCCTCGAAATTCTTGAACGTTTTCATTTAGACTCCCTTATTTAAGTGAGATGATGTTCGTTGATATTTCCCTGGATTGTGTGGTGTCTCAGAGACCACTATGTGGCACTCTCGTCAGGCTTCCGTGAACACTTTCCCTCATGTTTCCCTATTCACGAAGGATGATGATAGTGCTAAGACGGCCACNTATAGTGCTAAGACGGGCAGTGCACCGTATTGTTTCTGACAGAAATGGTTTAGGCATTGTCGTTCCATTGCCACCAGCAGTATTGATAGGATTTGCT
>NW_023252062.1:0-1456 GCF_002007445.2 Ailuropoda melanoleuca
AAGTTGAAATGACCATATGTAAAACTCCACATTGCATTTTTTCTCATGCACTGTGATTTCATTATATAATTCTTTGGAATTAACCGTGTAATTAAAATCACCATATTCACCTCATCCCATTACAGAACAGTTACAGAAAAAAGGACCCAAATGCAGTATGAAAAACGCTAGATATGCTTCTGTGGTTTTTACCTTAGGACACCACCTTCTTCTTACTGTGTATTGTCGATAAATAAGATCTTTGTTGCTCATAATTCTTCTTTTTGGCAGTCATTTTTCACCTTTCGAAGCAAGATTAACTGTTTCGATGACATCGAGCACAGATCTTTCATTCTCCAGCCTGGCTTACCAGGATCTTGATTTTACTTGTAAATTACACATTTTCTCTTCCCAGTGGTTCTTTTTCTATTCCTAAATATCAAAATCAGGATAGAAGACAACTCATTTCCCCCTGGTATTTTACATAACCTAGACTTTTTACTCTCCTTCTAGATCACAAACATCTCTTCTTGGAGCCTCACTCTTGCCAAGTCAAATTCCACCTTTGCTCTTTGAATATCCCACCTGAAATGTCCTTTCTGCTCCTCTGTTTCCATTCAAAACTTAGAAGTGGGTTCCTGTCCTTTTTTGCCTCTTAAGGGCTTCTTCAAACAAAGCACTTATCAGTGACATCTACCTTCCTGGGGTAATATGGTAATTTTTTCACAAGTTTCCCATTTACCAATTGGTAATACATTGTATTTCTTTGCTCACTCATTATTTTATGATTATTAGAAGTGGCTGTCCAATGAGCTCATCAGAGAGGTTGCAAACCCTTTCTGTAAAGGGCCAGATAGTAAATATTTAATTTAATTTTTTATTTTTTTCAAGATTTTATTTACTTATTTGACAGAGAGAAAGCATGAGTGGGGGAGGGGCAGAGGGAGAGGGAGAAGTAAGCTTCCCATTCNACAGAGGGAAAGGGAGAAGTAAGCTTCCCATTCAGCAGGGAGCCTGATGTGGGACTCGATCCCAGGACTCTGGGATCATGACCTGAGCCAAAGGCAGATGCTTAACTGACTGAGCTACCCAGGCGCCCCCAGATAGCAAATATTTTAGATGTTGCAGGTCATTCAGTCTCTGTCACAGCTACTGAACTCCTCCACAATTGGGTGAAAGCAGCCATAGACCACGTGCACGCAAATGGGAAAGGGCGTGTTCCAATAAAACTTTATCCACTGGCACTGAAATTTGAATTTTATGTCATTTTTCACATGACATGAAACACAATTCTTTTGCTTTTCAACCATCGAAAAATGTAAAGAGCATTGTTGGTTCACAGATGACAGCAGNAAGAGCATTGTCGGTTCACAGATGACAGCAGATGGCAGGCTGGATTTGACCCCGGGGGCCACAGTCCACTGACCCCAAGATTATAAACTTCTTGAAGGCAGAAACTGGTCTTAGTATTTTGTGT
>NW_023252063.1:0-675 GCF_002007445.2 Ailuropoda melanoleuca
TTATTAATGTGATCTATCACACTAATTGATTTGCAAATGTTGAAGTACCCTTGCATCCCAGGGATGAATCCTACTTGATCTTGATGAATAATCCTTTTAATGTGCTGTTGGATCCTATTAGCTAGGATCTTGTTGAGAATTTTGGCATCCATATTCATCAGGGATATCGGTCTGTAATTCNATCGGTCTGTAATTCTCCTTTTTGAGGGGGTCTTTGCCTGGTTTGGGGATCAAGGTAATATTAGCCTCATAGAATGAGTTTGGTAGCTTTCCTTCTGTTTCTATTTTTTGAAATAGCTTTAGGAGAATAGGTATTATTTCTTCTTTGAATGTTTGGTAGAATTCCCTGGGGAATCCGTCAGGCCCTGGACTCTTGTTTTTGGGGAGGTTTTTGATTATTGCTTCAATCTCTTCATAATTAATCGGTCTGTTTAAATAATCACTTTCTTCCTGTTTCAGACACAGTAGTTTATAGGTTTCCAAGAAGGCATCCATTTCTTCCAGGTTGTTTAATTTATTGGCATATAGTTGTTGATAATAATTTCTAATGATCCTTCCTATTTCATTGGTGTTGGTCATGATCTCTCCCTTTCATTCATAATTTTATTAATTTGGGTCCTTTCTCTATTCTTTTGAATAAGTCTGGCCAGTAGCTTATCAATCTTATTTATTCTT
>NW_023252063.1:716-2219 GCF_002007445.2 Ailuropoda melanoleuca
TGGTCTCTAATTCATTGATTTCTGCTCTAATCTTGGTCAACTCCTTCCTTGTCAGTGGGTTAGGCCTGTCCCTCTGTTGCTGTTCCAGTTTCTTGAGGTGAGAATATAGAAACTGCATTTTAGATTTTTCTATTCTTTTGAGTGAGGCTTGGATGGCTATGTATTTCCCCCTTAGGACTGCCTTTGCAGTATCCCATAGGTTTTGGACCGTTGTGTATTCATTCTCGTTGGTCTCCATAAATTGTTTAATTTGTTTTTTAATTCCCTGGTTTACGCAATCATTCTTGAGCAGGATGGTTCTAAGTTTCCAAGTGTTTGAGTTTCTTCCAAATTTTTCCTTGTGATTGACTTCCAGTTTCAAAGCATTGTGGCTGAGAATATGCAGGGAATAATCTCAGTCTTTTGGTACCGGTTGAGACCTGTTTTGTGACCCAGTATATGGTCTATTCTGGAGAAANAATGTTCCATGGGCATTTGAATAGAATGAGTATTCTTTGGTTCTGGGGTGTAGTGTTCTATATATATCTATGAGGTCCAACTCGTCGAGTATGGCATTCAAAGCCTTTGATTCTTTGCTTAGTTTTTGCCAGGGTGTTCTGTCTATTTCTGATAGTGGGGTGTTGAGGTCCCCTACTATTACTGTGTTCTTATCTATATGTCTCTTTATTTTGGTTAAGAGTTGGCTTGTGTATCTTGCTGCTCCCCTGTTGGGGGCATATATATTAATAATTGTCATATCCACTTGTTGAATACTTCCTTTAAGAATAATATAGTGCCCTTCTGTATCTCTCTCTATGGCCTCTAGTTTAAAATCCAGTCTATCTGATATGAGAATTGCTACTCCAGCTTTCTTTTGAGGTCCATTTGCGTGGAAGATGGTACTCCATCCCCTTACTCTAAGTCTGACTGTATCTTTAGGTTCAAAATGAGTCTCTTGTAGACGGCATATGGATGGGTCATGTCTTTTTATCCAATCTGCAACCCTGTGGTGTTTTATGGGGGCATTTAGGCCATTCAGATTGAGAGTGATTATTGAGAGATATGATTTTAATGATATCATGTTTCCCGTGAANGCCCATGAAGTTCTTGTTTCTATAGATTGTCTCTGTAAATTTCTGTTCTGTATCCCTCTTGGGGTCTTTTTTACTCTTGTAGAACCCCCCTTAATATTTCTTGTAGGGCTGGCTTGGTGGTCACATATTCTTTCAGTTTCTGCCTGTCTTGGAAGCTCCTTTTCTCTCCGTCCTTTCTGAATGACAGCCATGCTGGAAAACGTATCCTTGGCTGCATGTTCTTCTCACTTAGTGTTCTGAATATGTCTTGCCAGCTTTTTCTGGCTTGCCAGGTCTCTGTAGACAGGTCTGACATTATTCTGATGTTCCTCCCTCTGTAAGTGTGGATTCTTTCCCCCCTGGCTGCTTTCACGATTGTATCCTTGGATCTAAGATTTGCAAATTGTACTATTATGTGATGTGGTGTTGGTCTGTTCTCATTGATCTTGGG
>NW_023252064.1:0-4044 GCF_002007445.2 Ailuropoda melanoleuca
GCCCGGGATCGCGCATGACCAGACCGAAAACTGGAACTCCGGAGTGCTCACTAGAACCGGGCTAATACCCTGAGCTCAGGAGCATGCACGCGACCAGACTGAAAACCAGCGCTCCAGAGTGAGCGTGAACCACACAGAAACAGAGAGCTCAGGAGCGCACGTGGGAAACGAGGGTGGCTGTTGGTGTTAGAAGCACAAAGGACAGAGATGTACTGGCCTGGAAGTGAGGGCAAGGACTCCGCCTGTGGGGTGCACAACCTGGGAAGCTGCAGGGTTTTTAGCAGCACCTACAGAAATAGAGTTAAAGACCAGGAGAGCTCAGTGGAGAGNAGTGGAGAACGATCCGCGATCCCTCTGTTCTGAGACAGAGGCTGAATTTCAGCCGCTGCTGCTCTCTCAGAAGAGGCATAGCAAACCGCCAGGGAAAGCCGCCAGAGAACAAAAGCCCGGAAATACCGGCTCACAGGGTGCCCATCCCCATCCCCCCTCCAGGGGACATGGAGACTCTACCCAAACAGGGTTCCCTGAATATCAGCACAGCAGGCCTCTCCCCCAGAAGGCAGGCTGAAAAATCAAGAAGCCCACATCCCTAAGGTCCCTATAAAACAAGTGCACACTGCGTTGGTCCTGGTCAATAATTTGGGCTCTGGGCAACCCCTCAACCTCTCCTCATCAGAATGATAAGAAGGAGAAATCCCCCCCACCAAAGAAAAGATAATGAGTCTGTGGCCTCTGCCACAGAACTGATGGATATGGATATAACCAAATTATCAGAAATGGAGTTCAGAGTAACANCAACAATGGTCAAGATGATGAGTAAACTTGAAAAAAGCATCAGAGAAAGCGTTGCTGAGAATATAGAATCCCTAAGGGCAGAAATGAGAGCGAATCTGACAGAAATTAAAAATTCTATGAGCCAAATGCAGTCAAAACTAGAGGCTCTGACGGCCAGGGTGAATGAGGCAGAAGAACAAATCAGTGAATTACAGGATGGGATGGTGGAAGAGAAAGTTAAGACAGGAACTTGGCTCAAAAAAATCCGATCTCAGGAATGTAGGTTATAGGAGATTACTGATTCAATGAATTGTTCCAATGTCAGAATCATCGGCATCCCTGAGAGGGTGGAGAAAGAGAGAGGTCTAGAAGAGATATTTGAACAAATTGTAGCTGAAAACTTCCCTAATCTAGCAAGGGAAACAAGCATTCGTGTCCAAGAGGCAGAGAGGACCCCATCCAAGCTCAACCAGGACAAACCTACGCCACGGCATGTCATAGTGCAATTCGCAAATATTAGATCCAAGGATACAGTATTGAAAGCGGCCAGGGCAAAGAAATTTCTCACGTACCAAGGCAAAGGTATCAGGATTACGTCAGACCTGTCTACAGAGACCTGGAATGAGAGAAAGGCTTGGGGGGGCATTTTTNAGAGAAAGTGTTCACAGGCTATTTTTAAAGCTCTATCCAAGAAAAACATGCATCCAAGGATCCTTTATACAGTAAGGCTATCATTCAGAATTGATGGAGAGATAAGGACCTTCCAAGATCGGCAGAAACTGACCAATTTCATAACCACGAAACCAGCCCTACAGGAGATATTAAGGGGTGTTCTATAAAAGTAAAAGGCCCCAAGAGTGATACAGAACAGAAACCTACAATCTATAGAAACAAAGACTTTACAGGCAACATGACCTCATTAAAATTCTATCTCTCAATAATCACTCTCAATGTGAATGGCCTAAATGCTCCCATAAAATGCTGCAGGGTTGCAGATTGGATAAAAAGACATGACCCATCCATTTGCTGTCTACAAGAGACTCATTTTGAACCCAAAGATGCATTCAGACTTAGAGTAAGGGGATGGAGTACCATCTNTATCCAATTCCTGTCTACAAGAGACTCACCTTGAACCTAAAGAAACATCCAGACTGAAAATGGAGGGATGGAGAACCATTTTTCATGCCAATGGACCTCGGAAGAAAGCTGGGGTAGCAATTCTCATATCAGACAGATTGGATTTTAAACTACAGACTGTAGTTAGAGATACAGAAGGGCACTATATTATTCTTAAAGGAAGTATTCAACAAGTGGATATGACAATTATTAATATATATGCCCCCAACAGGGGAGCAGCAAGATACACAAGCCAACTCTTAACCAAAATAAAGAGACATATAGATAAGAACACAGTAATAGTAGGGGACCTCAACNCACTCCCAACCGGGGAGCAGCAAGATACAAAGGCCAACTCTTAACGAGAATAAAGAGACATAAAGATAAAAAATATATTAATCATAGGGGACCTCAACACTCCACTATCGGCAATAGACAGATCACCAAAGCAAAAAATCGACAAAGAAACAAGAGCTTTGAATGCCATACTAGACCAGATGGCCCTCATAGATATATATAGAACACTACACCCCAGAACCAAAGAATAATCATTCTTTTCAAATGCACATGGAACTTACTCCAGAACAGACCATACACTGGGTCACAAAACAGGTCTCAACCAATACCAAAAGACTGAAATTATTCCCTGCATATTCTCAGACCACAATGCTCTGAAATTGGAACTCAACCACAAGGAAAAACCTGGAAGAAACTCAAACACTTGGAAACTAAGAACCATCCTGTTCAAGAATTATTGGATAAACCAGGAAAACAAAAATCAATTTAAACAATTTATGGAGACCAACGAGAATGAAAACACAACAGTACAAAACCTGTGGGACACTGCAAAGGTAGTCCTAAGAGGAAAATACATATCCATCCAAGCCTCATTCAAAAGAATAGAAAAATCTAAAATGCAGTTTTTATATTCTCACCTCAAGAAGCTGGAACAGCAACAGAGGGACAGGCCTAANAGAACAGGCCTAACCCATGCACGAGAAGGCAGTTGATCAAGATTAGAGCAGAGATCAATGAATTAGAAACCAGGAGCACAGTAGAGCAGATCAACAGAACTAGAAGCTGGTTCTTTGAAAGAATAAATAAGATCGATAAGCCACTGGCAAGACATTCAAAAGAATAGAGAAAGGACCCAAATTAATAAAATTATGAATGAAAAGGGAGAGGTCACAACCAACATCAATGAAATAGGAAGGATCATTAGAAACTTTTATCAACAGCTATATGCCAATAAATTAAACAAACTGAAAGAACTGGATGCCTTCCTGGAAACCTGTAAACTACCAAGACTGAAACAGGAAGAAATTGATTTTTTAAACAGACAGATTAATTATGAAGAGATTGAAGCTGTGATCAAAAACCTCCCGGATTCCCTGGGGAATTCTAACAAACATTCAAAGAAGAAATAATGCCTATTCTCCTGAAGCTGTTTCAAAAAATAGAAACAGAAGGAAAACTACCAAACTCATTCTATGAGGCTAATATTACCTTGATCCCCAAACCAGGCAAAGACCCCCTCAAAAAGGAGAATTACAGACCGATATCCCTGATGAATATGGACGCCAAAATTCTCAATAAGTTCCTAGCTAATAGGATCCAACAGTACATTAAAAGGATTATCCATCATGACCAAGTGGGATTCATCCCTGGGATGCAAGCATGGTTCAACACTCGCAAATCAATCAATGTGATACATCATATCAACAAGAAAAGAGTCAAGAACCACATGATCCTCTCAATTGATGCAGAAAAAGCATTTGACAAAATACAGCATCCTTTCCTGATTAAAACCCTTCAGAGTGTAGGAATAGAGGGTACATTTCTCAATCTCATAAAAGCCATCTATGAAAAGCCTACTGCAAGCATTATTCTCAATGGGGAAAAGCTGGAAGCCTTTCCCTTAAGATCAGGAACACGACAAGGATGCCCACTCTCGCCACTATTATTCAACATAGTACTAGAAGTCCTTGCAACAGCAATCAGAAGACAAAAAGGGATCAAAGGTATCCAAATCGGCAAAGAAGAAGNCTATCCAAATTGGCAAAGAAGAAGTCAAACTGTCGTTGCAGATGACATGATACTCTATATGGAAAACCCAAAAGAATCCACCCCCAAACTACTAGAACTTATAGAGCA
>NW_023252065.1:0-2464 GCF_002007445.2 Ailuropoda melanoleuca
CTCATGGAAGACAGAACCCATAGCAAATGATCCTATCTATGTCACCCACAGCAGTTCTTCTGCACTTGCTGCACTGAGCTGCTCTCTCTTAGCTGCACAATAAATTTCTACAGACTGACTTGTTTACTGAAACTCTCAGTACACATTTAAGGTATCCTGCCTGTTCTGGTTCCCAAATCCATCACTTACTTGATCTCTGACTCCTATTTGTGACGGGTGAGACAAGGTGTAGAAATCTGTTTATTTTTACTCTAAATACAGTTCATAGGAAATGAAAAGATCCGAGTAAATGTTCTGAATACAAAACAAACTCCCAGAGGGTTAATACCCAGATTTTGTGCTGTTGTTGTTCGTATTGTTAAAGGAATAAATGCAGGTACAATAAGTCAAACTCTGAAAGAAGTGAAAAAAAATCCTACGTCAGAAAGGTATTTTTATCTTGGTTTGAGACATAGGAAGAGTATGTTTTAGCATTGGATTTTTCAATAATTAACTGTCTTACCTTGGGGAAATCATTTAACTAGTCTGAGACTCTGTTTTTTTGATACTAATTCAGGGGGGTAGGTGGACGAATCGGTTGATGAGCTTTCATGTCATTTTCAGCTCCAAAGTTGTGCTTGTAACATAAAAACATAAATTGACTGACAATAAGAGAAGTGCATGACCGTAAAAATAAAAGGGGGCCAAAAAGGCATTAAGGAATAGCAAAAAGTACTTAGTCATCAGATGTTGATAATGTTAGGATGCTATCCAGAGTCTAGCATAAGGAAGCCACAATGGCAAAAGCCTTGGAAACAGCTGCCTAAGGGAGCAAATGAATAAGGTCCTTCCTGACGGACATCAAAAATCAAGCAAAGAAAAAAGCATTGAGTGATGGATGAGGCTGAAATTAAACCCAAGGTGATGCTGGAGGAGATGACTAATGATGTGAATTTCTTCAGTTTGTGTCAGCTAAATGTTAGGGCAATCTGGCATTTAGAGTCCATGGGACACGTTGGAAAACAGACCCCCTGCCCCACACCTGATTCATTCAGAAAGGGTTACCACAAGGAAGTGTAAGTTGCTATAATCACAATCAGTATGTTCTTTAATGAAAGAAATTGAGGAAGACACAAAAAGATGGAAAAACATTCCATGTTCATGGACTGGAAGAATAAACATTGTTAAAATGTCTATCCTGCCCAGAACAATTTACACTTTCAATGCCATCCCTATTAAAATACCATCGTCATTCTCCAAAGAGCTAGAACAAAAAATCCTAATATTTGTATGGAACCAGAAAAGACCCTGAATCACCAAGGGAATGATGAAAAAGAAAAACAAAGCTGGGGACATCTCAGTGCCTGACTTCAAGCTATATTACAAAGCTGTGATCACAAAGACAGCATGATATTGATGCAAAAACAGATACATACTCCAAGGAACAGAATAGAGACTCCAGAAATGGACCCTCAACTCTATGGTCAACTGATCTTTGACAATTCAGGAAAAAATATCCAATGGAAAAAAGTCTCTTCAATAAGTGGTGCTGGGAAAATTGGACAGCTACATATAGAAGAATGAAACTGGACCATTCCCTTNCCTGATCTTTGACAATTCAGGAAAAAATATCCAATGGAAAAAAGACAGTCTCTTCAATAAGTGGTGCTGGGAAAATTGGACAGCTACATATAGAAGAATGAAACTGGACCATTCCCTTACACCATACACAAAGATAAACCCAAAATAGATGGAAGACCTCAATGTGAGACANCCAAAATAGATGGAAGACCTCAATGTGAGACAGGAATCCATCAAAATCATAGAGGAGAAGATAAGCAGTAACCTCTTCGGCATCGGACACAGTAACTTCTTTCAAGACACATCTCCAAAGCAAGTGAAACAAAAGCAAAAACGAACTTTTGGGACTTCATCAAGGTAAAAAGCTTCTGCACAGCAAAAGAAACAGTCAACAAAACTAAGAGGTACCCGGCAGAATGGGAGAAGATATTTGCAAATGACATTACAGATAAAGGGATGGTATCCAAAATCTATAAAGAGCTTCTCAAACTCTACATTCAAAAAACAAATAACCTGGTCAAAAAATGGGCAGAAGACATGAACAGACACTTTGCCAAAGAAGATATACAAATGGCTAACAGATACGTGAAAAAATGTTCAACATCACTAGCCATCAGGGAAATACAAATCCAAACCACAATGAGATACCACCTTATACCAGTTAGAATGGCAAAAATTAACAAGACAGGAAACAACAAATGTTGGTGGGGATGTGGAGAAAGGGGAACCTTCTTACACTGCTGGTGGGAATGCAAGCTGGGACAGCCACTCTGGAAAACAGTATTGAGGCTCCTCAAGATGTTAAGAATAGAGTTACCCTATGACTCAGCAATTGCACTGCTAGGTATTTACCCCAAAGATACAGATGTAGTGAAAAGAAGGGACACATGCCCACCCCCTGCCA
>NW_023252066.1:0-940 GCF_002007445.2 Ailuropoda melanoleuca
ATGTAAAGTTCGATGATTCATTAGTTGCGTATAACACCCAGGGCACCATGCAATACTTGCCCTCCTTACTAGCCATCACCAGTCTACCCTCAATTTATTTCTTAAGAGTTCTGTAGTTGGATGGACCCTTTAAGTATGATACAGTGTCCCTCTCTATCTCTTTGTACAGTCTTTGGTCTAAAATCTAATTGTCTGATAGAAGAATTGCTACCCCACCTTTCTTTTGATTTTGGTAGGTATGGCAAATGGTTCTCCATCCCCTCACCTTCAGTCTGGAGGTATGTTTAGGCTCAAGATGAGCCTCTTGTAGACAGCATATGGATGGGTCTTGCTTTTTTACTCAATCTGAATCCCTGTGTGTCTTGATGGGAGTATGCAGCCCGTTCATGTTGAGAGTAACTTTTGAAAGTTATGAATTTTCCGCCATTGTATTCCTGAAAGTCCCTGTTTCTGTAGGTTTTCTGTTTCTTTCTGGTCTATGTGACTCTTGGGGTTTCTCTTCGTTTTCAGGATCCCCTTTAATATTTCTTGTGGGGCTGGCTTTGGTCACATATTTTTTCTTTTTCCGTCCATCCTGAAATCTCTTTATTTCTTCATCCATTCTGAATGACAGTCTTGCTGGGTAAAGTATTCTTGGCTGCATGTTCTCCTCATTTCATACCATGAATATGTTCTGCGAGCACTTTCTGTCTTGTCAGGTCTCCGTGGAGAGGTCCAATGTTATTCTGATGTTCCTCCCTCTGTACATAAGAAATNGTAAGAAATCTCATCCCCCTACCTGCTCTAAGGATAGCTTCCTTGGTCTAAGGTTTGCAAGCCTCTAAATTGCATGTCAGAGTTTTGATCTATTTTCATTGATTTGAGGAGGGGTCTTCTCTGCTTCTTGTACTTGAATGCATATTTCCTTCTCCAGATTAGGGAAATTCTCAGCTATGATTTG
>NW_023252067.1:0-698 GCF_002007445.2 Ailuropoda melanoleuca
ATGTTCTCATTGCATTTACCTTCTCTCGTGTTCCTGGCTTTTGGTTTGGTCAGCTGCACAGTAATCCATCACAGCCAGAAGCGGAAGTCTTCCATTACGACACTCTTGAGTCCAAAAATAAGCCCTGAAAATGAAAGAAAATGATTGATAGAGCTAAAGGACCATCCACCTAAGATACTCAAGTAAACGTATGGCCACACTGCAGATGAGATCATCTGATTTGATAATTCAAAGGACTCATGGAGTTAAGGTCATTCTGCCCCCTCAAGATTCCAACACGTAAGATGTAATTTGGAAAACAGTAGTATACGTTTAATCCAACTGAATGTATAATAAGTTTATTTCAATTAAAATAAAACCTCAGAAATAGCATATTCTTGCCACAGAGAGCCCTTTCACAATGAGCTCCAGCAGTAACTGGTATTTTATTGTCCCTAGCACTTAAATCCACGTTTCCATTAAAAACACAAAAGGATTACTGCTATTTCTATTTTTGAAACAAGGGAACAGACAGAAGGAGGAGAGAAACTTGTTCAACGCTACTCTGTAGTAACCAGANGCAGAAGGAGGAGAGAAACTTGTTCAACGCTACTCTGTAGAAACCAGAGAAGCCGAAATTCCAACTCAAGTCTATTTGATTCCAAGACCCAGAGGAATGTCCATTGTATATTCTCTTCAAGAAATCTCCCCAGAGTTAA
>NW_023252068.1:0-1177 GCF_002007445.2 Ailuropoda melanoleuca
ATGCAATGTTGACCTGTATTAGTTTCCTATTGCTGCTGTTACAAACTCCACAGAGTGACTTAAAGCACTATGATCTTTTTTTTTTTTAGGTAGTCTCCATGACCAACATGGAGCTCAATGTGGGGATTGAACTCACTACCCTGAGATCAAGACCTGAGCTAAGGTCAAGAGTTGGATGCTTAACTGTCTGAGCCACCCTGGTATGCTGAAGCAATGTTAAGTTCAATCATGGTATAGAACCAACCTTACATTTGGGGGGAAAGTTCCACTAGTCAGGGGTTATAATCCTTTTTATGTGTTGCTGGATTTAGTTGGTATTTTGTTGAGGATTTTTTGTGTCTGTATTCATAAGAGATACTGTTCTTTAGTTTTCTAACATATTTTTTGTCTAGTTTAACTTCAATGTAATACTGGCCTCTTAGAATGAGTTGGTAAGTGTATCCTGTTCCTATGTTTTTTGAAAGATTTTGTCAATAGTTGACATTAATTCTTAATTAAATATTTGGTAGAATTTAACCATGAAGCCATTTGGGTTTGGAGTCAACTTTATGAGATTGTTTTTAATTACTAATTCAATCTCTTTATTTGTATAGTTCTATTCAGATCTTTTAGTTCCTTTTGAGTCAGTGTCAGTAGTTCATTTCTTTTGGGGAAGTTGCTGATTTCATCTACCTTATCTAATTTCATTGGTATACAGTTGTTCAGTCTTATAGTCTTCTATTTCTTTAAGGTGGTAGTGATGTCCCTTCTTTTATTTTTTGTTGTATTTGAGTCTTCTCTCTTCTTGGTCAGTCTAGTAAAGGGCTGCCAATTTTGTTGATCTTTTCAAATAACTAACTTTTGGGTTCATTGATATCTTTATTGTTTTTCTATTCCCTCTTTCATTAATTTCTTCTTTTATCTGTAAGATTATATTTAAGTGAATTCCTTCTAGACTGGATTATGCTTTTTAATTTTTTGAATTATGCTTTTTAATTCATTCTGACAATCTCTGATTTTCAATTAGAGTGTTTACTTTTTGAAGTGATTGTTGATATGNGTTTTTGAAGTGATTGCTGACATGGTTATAAAGCTATCACCTTGCAATTTGTTTTCTCTTTTTTTTTAAGATTTTATTTATTTATTTATTTGACAGAAAGATAGCCAGTGAGAGGGAACACAGGCAGGAGTGGGAGAG
>NW_023252069.1:0-553 GCF_002007445.2 Ailuropoda melanoleuca
ATGGCATTCAAAGCTCTTGTTTCTTTGTTGATTTCTTGCTCAGGTGATCTGTCTATTGCTGATAGTGGAGTTTGAGGTCCCCTACTGTTAGTGTATTTTTATCTATATGTCTCTTAATTGTGGTTAAGAGTTGGCTTGTGTATCTTGCTGCTCCCCTGTTGGGGGCATATATATTTATAATTGTCATATCCACTTGTTGGATACATNTGTCATATCCACTTGTTGGATACATCCTTTAAGAATAATATAGTGTCCTTCTGTATATCTAACTATAGTCTTTAGTTTAAAATCCAATCTGTCTGATATGAAAATTGCTACCCCAGCTTTGTTTTGAGGTCCATTGACATGAAAGATGGTATTCCATCCCTTTACTTTCAGTCTGAATGTATCTTTAGGTTCAAAATGAGTCTCTTGGAGACAGCAAATGGATGGGTCGTGTCTTTTTATCCATTCTGCAACCCTGTGGTGTTTTATGGGAGCAATTAGGCCATTTACATTGAGACTGATTATTGAGAGATATTATTTTAATGATGCCATGTTGCCAGTAAAGTCT
>NW_023252070.1:0-2869 GCF_002007445.2 Ailuropoda melanoleuca
TTTTGGTTTTTACCATCTATTGATACAGTTTGTTTTATTTGCAGAAGAATTATGTAATGATGTGCAAGAGTTGATGTTTCTTTCAAAAGTCTTTCATAAACTCCTGTGGAATAAAAAGAACCATGGATCAATAAAGTTTAGTTAATTCTTCCATATTAAAAATAAAGTCATATTGATGACATTGTTGATGAGCATTACAAGCCACAATTTACGATTTCTGAGTAGGTTCCTTACAGGCTTTTTGCCATGCAGTAGGGAATTGTACGGAGTCGTGACCTCCACAGCTGTGGAGGAAAGGAGTCATCCTCTTAGACTATTGTATATAAGTTAAAAGACAAAAGTCTGGAATTTGCATCAGAATTTTAAAAAATAAATCAAGATAAAGTATCCTACTGTTAGGTAGGCAATGCTTATTAAAAACCATAAGGAAGTGAATGAGCTGAATACTGCGGGTCTCTGGGAACAGAGTATTCTCAACAGAGGGACAAGCAAATGCAAAGTCCCTAAAGCCCGAGCTTGCTTGGGTTGTTTGTGATTAAGAAAGAGTGAGGAGCTGGTGTGTTCTGCACAGAATGATGGAAGGGGGCGGGGAGAATGGCAAGAATTGACAAGGACACACCTGTGCTTGCTCTTTCTGTTCCATCCTCCTTCATGAACAGATTTGGTCTTCTCTGACCACAAATATGAAGTTTTGTCTGTCAGTCTTTATCACAGGACCCTGATTGTTCCTTCTTAATTGGCGTCAGTAATAACTTGCTGGTTTTGGTCCGTCTCTTTGACTAGAACACAAGTGCCACAAAGTCAGAGACTGTGATGTCATCTTCCCCACACTAGTGTTACCTCGAGCACTCAGCACAGTGCCAGGTACCTCGGTGGCACTCAAATGACTGTGCAATGAACGAGTGACTATTCTGGGATGTGGTAAGTGGGACTTGTTGACTTGCTAGAAATGTACCAAGCTGTGACTTAGGATTTGTGAGCTTTTTTTTTATGTGCACATCGTATTTCAGTAAAAGTTGATCCGTCTAAAAGTGCAGACTAAAAATACACACGATTAAAATCTAACAAAGTTGGGGAGGTGGTGATGAAAACAAAAAGAATAAAACTAGAAACAAATGGTGAACTGGAGGAGACCAGTATGCGGCCTTCTATAGCTGTTTGGGCAGCCCTGTACCCCCCATCTCTATGATGACTTCATAGGACCTGGGAACTTCCCACTCTCCCCGCAGCCTTTCTCTTGCCTCTGAAGAATGGAAATCCTACTCTTGCTCCTGGTCCCAGGGAAGCAGTGGAAAAGGAATATTCCTGCCAATCTAAACTGAAAAGCTGTCCCTTGGAAAGTTTATTTACCGAAAAAGCAGATATAATTTTAATTGGGATACCTAGCACTGCCATAGTTTAAGTAGCATATGGGGAAGTAATACCATTTAATTCACTGGAAACAATAAAATCAAAACATATAACCCCACATCACTTACTCTTCCCAAGTCCAACTATTGCCTGTAATAAATGTTTAAAATAAGTAATTTAAAAATAAGGTATTTTTATTAATTCATTGGATGTTAAATATAAGTGAGAACAGAAATGAGCCTTCTCATACCAACCGAAGTTACATATATATTCCAGATGCCAACTTATTCCCTCTTGCTTGTGTTTAATGCATACACAGCAGGTTTTAATAGATTAATCATATACAACATGCGAAGAAGCTCGGTTCCTTCAAAATAAATAAAGCAACAATTAGGTTGCACAGTTGGAGAATTCCAAGGGGTAGACTGAAGTGTGGTTCATGTGTACACAGTTATATAAACGTCTTCCTCTCGTATGCTGCCATTTACTTGATAAACTTCTTGTTCTAATCAATAACAGTAATTGGAAAATTTAGAACTAAACATTAAAATTCTTCAAGTTGGATACTAAGTGGTTTAAAAGACATTTTCAATAGGGTCCCCCCCAACCCCAATAGAGGTTTTTTAATGCAGAAACCATTGCTGAGATATTTGGACTCTCCTTTAGAAGTATAGAAAATCCAATGGCTTGTGACTCCTGGGAAATAAATAAAGTGTTCCTTTCCCCTTCACCCTGCTCTCTAGTAGTCTGCCATCCAGTATCTTTAGCATTGGATAACCTTACTGTGATAGCCAGAGGTGGATAAAAGCATCACTATCTTTTTTCTTCCTGATCCCACTAATCAAAAAGAAAAGAAAAAAAAAGAAAAAAGAAAAGCTGATTATCTGGGAGAAAATGTGTACATTTTTTGCATACATCAGCCTTCTTCTTGACTGATTGCTTGGCCGAGGTTCTTGCCTGATACACCTCACGTACTCTGGGGAGGAAGCGGGAGGGGGAGAGAAGTGAAATTAACCTGTTTCCTTCTTTGTTTACATGTGAGAGAACAGCTTTTGTTCCAGTAGCTGAGCTTTTATCTTGAAGAGTTTAAGTGCCCAGTACCATTTGTTGATTAATTTGCAAAATAGACTTATCTTTTTTACACATCTCTCAATCATTAAAAGTTTAATTGACTTGTTACTTGGCAAGTGGACCAGGTTTCTCAGTCACAGCCTGAACCTGAAGGGCGGAGCGGTCTTCCTAGCCAAGCGGCGCACTGCCGTATGACTATAAAACTTAAGCAAGTGGCAAGAACCTTAGATGTAATTTTGAGGCTTCACAAATGAACCTTCCTAACAAAGTTATATTTTCTACGTTTAAAGGTATTACTGGGAATATTTCTATTGATCATTCTGTCTGCTTTAGTATTATAGTATGACAGTCATTAAGTGGTTTCTCTAAAATACCCTCACTCTAAAATGGACAATTAAGGTAGATTATACAAAGGCGTAGGGGCGCCTGGGTGGCTCAGTCCATTAAG
>NW_023252071.1:0-3932 GCF_002007445.2 Ailuropoda melanoleuca
AAAATTTTAAAAAAAAAAAAAAAAAAAAAAAAAAAAAGACATGATTTGCATCTGTCTATAGCCTACCAGAGTTTTTAAATAAAAATATATGTTTATAATTTCCTACTTTTTTACAATAAAGTTAGGTTCCTGCATATACTCCTTTAGACCTTGATTTTTTTTTTCCTTAATACTTTTATCTTGGAGATTTTCCCTTACCACTATGTAGAAAAATTTTCTCTTTTTTGACAGCTATATAATATTCCATTATAGAGATATGCCATAATTTATTTAATCAGTTCCTCATAAATGCAAATTTAGGTTACTTCCAGTCTTTTAGAAAAGTCCTGTAACACAAAACTTTGAATATGCATCATTCTGTACGTGTGCAGGTATATCTGAAGATAAATTCCCAAAAGCAGAATTATAATGTGTATGAAAAATGTTAGTTAAAACATCAGTTACATTAAAAACAAAAAACAAAAACCACAAATCAAAACCGAAGCCAGTAGCTGCAGGTATTCTGCTGAATGTGACACATGCACTGTCTTCTTGAATCTTCATAAAGTTCCTATGAGGTACCTATTATCTTAACTACCAATGAGGAGAGAGCCTTTGAGCCTCCTTACATCCTCACCTGTTGTAATCAGTCATGAAACTCACACAGCTACTTATGATAGAGACAGGATGTGTACCCAGGCCCAACTGACTGGAAACTACTCTGACACTCCATACCATACTGCTTCTCAGGAAACAGGTCATTAGAAAAATGCTGGTGGATTTCTCACTTAGCAGAAGTATGATTTTTGAAGACAATGCAAATAAAATACAGTACTTTGCACTTTTATGGGAAAAAACAAAACAAAGCACTGTGCTGTATTTAATTACAACTGTTTTTATATGAAGTATCTGTCACAGTTTCCCTGGGTCTGTTTGGTTAGTCAAGTACCTAGAAGCTCTGAGCAGTGATAATCCAGAACTCTGTCCACTTTGCATTTTACTTCATAGGCTCTGCTGGTCTTATCAGCCATCCACCTTATAGCCTATCAGGACACATTCCCTCCTGCCGAAAGTAGTAGTATTGTCACAGGCCCTGGCCAGTAATGTCCCCAGGTCTGCTGAGACCCTGCTAACCAAACCTGTCACACAGGTAGCACTGGCACTGCCTTACTGGTCACCACTTTCTAAGCAGCCTTGGAATTGGACTCAGAGCACAAAGATCCTTGGAGATGAAAATTATGTCCTTTGGGTTGCAAATTGCCAGTTCCTGGGGCCTGAATTCTGTCCCCTTCTTGACCCACTCAGTGGATCCTAATTGCTATATCAATTTATGGCATTGTGATAGTAAATATCTGTCACAACTTACGAGGATATAAGGAAGAGTGGATTCCAATTATGTAAAAGTGAGCTGTGTCATGTTAAAAAGTTTTAATGGATTTGGGAATAGCTATGCAAATTAAAATAGCTACTATCTTAAACTTTCAGTGTTATAAAATTAAACACTATCTATAGGGGTAATTTGGATATTTACTTTGAGGCCAAAACTAATCAAATTGTTGCCTAATTGCTCAGCAGGACCTGATCTATAAAATGTCTTTCAAATAATTTTATCTTTTGTGTCTGATGCAAAGGCTCTAGAGAAACATAATAGTGATTATTTATATAAATTATACATATATAAATAAAAACATACCTAGAACCTGTCTTTTTCTGAATCTGATTGCTAAGTTGATTGTTTTTTTTTTTTTTTTTTTTTTTTTTTTTTTTTTTTTTTTTTTTTTTTTTTTTTTTTTTTTTNAGGAAGAAGCAGGCTCATAGCAGAAGAGCCTGATGTGGGGCTCGATCCCGCAACGCCGGGATCACGCCCTGAGCCGAAGGCAGACGCTTAACCGCTGTGCCACCCAGGCGCCCCTGATTGTTTTCTTTATTTGCACAAGAAATCACCTGGAGGGTTCTTAGAAAATAAGTAAAGTGGGGAAGGGGAAGATACATGTATAACCTGTTAGGTTCTCATCTCAATGTCCAGATCAGATCCTGTGCTGAAAGAGAAACTAAGAAAAAAGATGACATTCCAGAAGAAGACAAAGGAAATGTTAAACAGTGTGAAATCAATTATGTGTACGTATGCTTTTCCTTTTAGATTTGGCATTGAAGTACTTCTCAAGACACATAAAATAAAATACCTGAAGGACAAGAGGCAGCAAAAAATAGACTGTGGGACAAAGAACTAAGCTGAATACTTTTCTTTTCTCAGAGCTTCAGTTTTCCTAATTACCCTGGCTAGCTTTCAAAGCTAAAGTCACTTGGATTAGTCTTTTCTCTCTATTCATTAACAGAATGATTATAGCTTATCTGTACATAATGCTAACCAAATGCCGTTCCATAGCCAGGATTCAGGGACTCCAGCCAACATGCCTTAGTGGAAGTGGGGCTTCGCAGTGCTGCCCAAATAACTGCCCTCTTCACAGAGGAGCACTAAGGTCATCTTTGCAGTTGAAAAGCTGTATGTTTCTAAAGAAATACAATTAGGTTTTTTTAAATATATGAAAAAGTTTAAAAATATTTTTAAATTCATGAGTAAACATGTATAATCGAAGTTTGAGATGATTTTCAAGAAAGGCATTTTCTTAACAGAAAGAAATTTCAGAGCTTCCAAGACCACAAACTTAAAATAAGTAAAGAAGACAGTAAAATTCTCAAAAAGGCCCGGAAAGATGGATTTTTGCATGAAACACTTCTGGACAGGTAGGCATATTTTTACTTATTTCCAACTATTTTCATTATCTAATAGAAATGGCATATATAACACCAATGTTCTTTTTTTCAATTATTACAGTTTTGAAATTTTTGTCTTCTAATTTGTGAACATAGAAATGTTACCTAAAAAGGACATCATAAGTCTGGGAAAAGGTCACCCATGAAACAGTATCTAAAAATAGCCAGATTCCACAAAGTTACATATTTTGTTATAAGACATTCAGGTTTAACTGAAACTCCTTCATAAATTTATTTAACGTTATCTTTCTATAACTATTAGAACAGGGCTAGAAAGAAGTACTTTAATTTCAAGTTTTAGTGGGTTATAGTAGAACAGTACAGGTTCCTAAAACTGAGATAAAAACCGATCAGTTTAAAAATTTCTAAGTATAGGGGTTGGAGTTAAGATGGCGGAGGAGTAGGGGACCCCTTTTTCAGCTGGTCCCCTGAGTTGAGCTGGATAGGTACCAGACCAGGCTGAACATCCACGGAATCAGCCTGAGACGCAGGAAGATACATCTGGATTTCTACAAATGAACATCTCCAGTGCTGAGTATTGAGGTACGAAGCAGGGAGCCGTGAAACCGCGCACAGATATCGGAAGATAAACGGAAGGGGGAAGGACTGCCGCGTTCGGGCGCTGGGAAGCGGTAGCCACCTGCACGGGGGAGCGGGCGGACTCGTGGACCTGCACCCGTGAGAGAGTGGACTGAGACCGTGAGCCAGGGAATGGGCGCCACCAGACTGAGACCGGGAGCTCCGGGAGCACGCAGGGGCGGCTGGCGGTTGTCGGTGTTAGAAACACAAAGGACAGAGATGCGCCGGCCCTGGAAGTGAGGGCTGGGACGCCGGGTGTGGGCCGCACAGCCCGGGACGCTGCAGGGTTGAGCAGCACCAACAGTAACAGAGTTAAAGTGGCCAGAACATCAGTGGAGAACGGTCCGTGATCCCTCTGTTCTGAGACAAAGGCTGAGATTCGGCTACTGCTGCTCTGTCTCTCAGAAGAGGCACAGCAGACCGCCAGGGAAAGCCGCCAGAGAACAAAAGCCTGGAAATACCGGCTCACAGTGTGCCCATCCCCATCATCCCTCGCAGGGGACACGGAGACTCTACCCAAACAGGGTTGCCTGAGTATTGGCGCGGCAGGCCCCTCCCCCAGAAGGCAGGCTGAAAAATCAAGAAGCCCACATCCCTAA
>NW_023252071.1:4352-4474 GCF_002007445.2 Ailuropoda melanoleuca
CTAAAATAGAATCCGGACTCAAAAAAATCCACGCTCAGGAATGTAGGTTAGGGGAGATTACTGACTCAATGAAACATTCCAATGTCAGAATCATCGGCATCCCCGAGGGGGTGGAGAAAAAC
>NW_023252072.1:0-684 GCF_002007445.2 Ailuropoda melanoleuca
ATGAGAACTTTGATGCAGATGGATTGGTCTAAATCACCTAGTCCACAATTACTGCAACTGAAGGCATTTTTTGATGATTCCACTGAGTTTTTTTTTTTTTTTAAAGATTTTATTTATTTATTCATTCGACAGATAGAGACAGCCAGCAAGAGAGGGAANACAGCCAGCAAGAGAGGGAACACAAGCAGGGGGAGTGGGAGAGGAAGAAGCAGGCTCATGGCGGAAGAGCCTGATGTGGGGCTCGATCCCATAACGCCGGGATCACGCCCTGAGCCGAAGGCAGACGTTTAACTGCTCTGCCACCCAGGCGCCCCTCCACTGAGTTTTTAATTTCTGTTCTTGAATTTTTTTTCTGTTTCTGGAATGTATCTCTTTCACAAATCACTTTTTATAGTTTCCCTTCATGCAGCTGTCATCACATTTGTCTTTTATTTCTTTACACATATTAGTATAGTTATTATCTGTATACTTTGAGTCTTACTCTCTTATTACTCACGAAGTGATGTTTTATTGTGAGCCTTGTTATAAAATACAGTATGCTTGACGTTGTATTTGAAGATGAGTTTGCAGGAATCCTTTGAGGCATGCTGGAATGTGCTTTCCTTCGTAGAGAATTTGAGTTTGCTTCTGCCAGGTGTCTGGGATATTTGGCTCGGGGACCACCTTGAAACAAGTTCAGGGCTT
>NW_023252073.1:0-842 GCF_002007445.2 Ailuropoda melanoleuca
CATAAATTGTTTAAATTGATTTTTGATTTCCTGGTTTATCGAGTCATTCTTGAGCAGGATGGTACTTAGTCACCAAGTGTTTGAGTTTCTTCCAGGTTTTTCCTTGTGGTTGAGTTCCAATTTCAGAGCATTGTGGTCTAAGAATATGCATGGGATAATTTCAATTTTTTGGCATCGGTTGAGACCTGTTTTGTGTCCCAGGACATGGTCTATTCTTGAGAATGTTCCATGGGCATTAGAATAGAATGAGTATTCTTTGGTTCTGGGGTGTANTCTATGAGGTCCAACTCGTCGAGTATGGCATTCAAAGCCTTTGATTCTTTGCTTAGTTTTTGCCAGGGTGTTCTGTCTATTTCTGATAGTCGGTTGTTGAGTTCCCCTACTATTACTGTGTTTTTATCTATATGTCTCTTTATTTTGGTTAAGAGTTGGCTTGTGTATCTTGCTGCTCCCCTGTTGGGGGCATATATATTAATAATTGTCATATCCACTTGTTGAATACTTCCTTTAAGAATAATATAGTGCCCTTCTGTATCTCTCTCTATGGCCTCTAGTTTAAAATCCAGTCTATCTGATATGAGAATTGCTACTCCAGCTTTCTTTTGAGGTCCATTTGCGTGGAAGATGGTACTCCATCCCCTTACTCTAAGTCTGAATGCATCTTTGGGTTCAAAATGAGTCTCTTGTAGACAGCAAATGGATNTAGCAAATTGATGGGTCATGTCTTTTTATCCAAACTGCAACCCTGTGGCATTTTATGGGAGAGTTCAAACCATTTACATTGGCACTGAGAACTGAGAGATAGAATTTTAATGATGCCATGTTGCCAGTAAAGTCTTTGT
>NW_023252073.1:972-1350 GCF_002007445.2 Ailuropoda melanoleuca
TGATTCTGGAACGTCTTTATTTCTCCATCAATTCTGAATGACAGCCTTGCTGGATAAAGGATCCTTGGCTGCATGTTCTTCTCTGAAAGAGCTTTAAAATGCCCCCCAAGCCTTTCTCTCATTCCAGGTCTCTGTAGACAGGTCTGTCGTAATTCTGATACCTTTGCCTTGGTACGTGAGAAATTTCTTTGCCCTGGCCGCTTTCAATACTGTATCCTTGGATCTAATATTTGCGAATTGCAGTATGATGTGATGTGGCGTAGGTTTGTCGTGATTGAGCTTGGATGGGGTCCTCTCTTCCTCTTGGCATGAATGTTTGTTTCCCTTGCTAGATTAGGGAAGTTTTCAGGTACAATTTGTTCAAATATCTCTTCTAGA
>NW_023252074.1:0-206 GCF_002007445.2 Ailuropoda melanoleuca
TTGTGTATGGTGTGAGAGAGTGGTCAAGTTTCATTCTTTTGCATGTAGCTGATCAATTTTCCCAGCACCATTTATTGAAGGGACTGCCTTTTTTCCACCGGATGTTTTTTCCTGCATTATCAAAGATTAGTTGCCCAAAGAGCCGAGGGTCCATTTCTGGGTTCTCTATTCTGTTCCATTGGTCCATGTGTCTGTTTTTGTGCCAG
>NW_023252074.1:383-612 GCF_002007445.2 Ailuropoda melanoleuca
ATTTTGATCAGGATAGCATTGAAAATGTAGATTGCTCTGGGTAGCATGGACATTTTAACTATGTTAACTCTTCCAATCCATGAGCACGGAATATTTTTCCATCTCTTTAAGTCTTCCTCAATGTCTTTCAAGAGTGTTTTATCGTTTCTAGAATATAAGTCCTTTACGTCTCTGGTTAAATTAATTCCAAGGTAACGTATGGTTTTTGGTGCTATTGTAAATGGGATGG
>NW_023252075.1:0-1805 GCF_002007445.2 Ailuropoda melanoleuca
GTAATGCTACCTATTGTTAATCATATCACATGACAAAGTCCCCACAGACACACACACATTCTCTCTCTCAGGTCTGAGACCATCTTCTTTCTCAACATGATACACTAGAGGTTTGTTTTTCTGTGCTTTTGTTCATGCTGTTGTGTCTGGCACTTTCTNTCATCTACCTGGTTTTTTTTTTTTCAGACATTACTTAGTCTTCAAAGATTTTATTTATTTATTAGACAGAGATAGAGACAGCCAGCGAGAGAGGGAGCACAGCAGGGGGAGTGGGAGAGGAAGAAGCAGGCTCGCAGCGGAGGAGCCTGACGTGGGGCTCGATCCCATAACGCCGGGATCACGCCCTGAGCCGAAGGCAGACGCTTAACCGCTGTGCCTCCCAGGCGCCCCTGGACATTACTTAGTCTTCAAATAGTAATCTATCCCTTGTAGAAGACTTCCTCGAACTTCAGATGTATTTAAATATTGTATTATATTTCAAAATTATATTATTTGCAATAATCTTTCCCAATAAATGGTGCATTCCTCAGATACAGGTATAATATCATATGTATATTTGCAACTCTATATTCATATTTATAAATTAACTTACATAAAATTTATATTTATATTTCTAACTCTACATCAAGCACAAAGTAGACAAATATTAAATGAATGTTGAGTTAAACCTGTTTGTGACAACCAAATAGAGAAGATGAAAAATATTTTATTTTTATGAAGTATGGGAAAGGGAAATTTTTTTTCCTACAAAAAATATATTTATATGTATTTTTAGCAAAATAAAACAAAAACTAACAGAAAATATATTAATTTTGAAAGAAAAGAGTGGTCTTGAAGTAAGAAAACTGAAGGGACTCCATTTTAGAAAGGCTTTATCTCTAATTGCTGGACCCCATTTACTCATGTTCCGTAGTTTGCCTCTGAATAAGCCAAAGAAGCTATGTTCCCACTTCAAAGGGGAAGCAAGAATCTTAGTCATTCTCTGAGATTTGTCATAGGCCCCAAACACCTAATAATACCTAAGAAGAGCCAGATCCCAAACATGTTTCAGAACATTAGCATCAGACAAACCTGGGCTGATGCTGGCGTCAATACCCCTACCTTCCATAATTTATGGAAAAATACTCATTGTTCACCTGATACTCACTTTTTTTTAAAAGATTTTATTTATTTATTTCTTTGACAGAAAGAGAGACAGTGAGAGAGGGAACACAAGCAGGGAGAGTGGGAGAGGGAGAAAGAGTCTTCCCCCTGATCAGGGACCCCGGGACCATAGGACCATGACCTGAGCCGAAGGCAGACACTTAACAACTGAGCTACCCAGGTGCCCCCTGATACTCATCTTTGATTGGACCCTATCATGGATTCCTGAAGAAACACATACCTTAGATCCTTTTCCAATATAAACCCCTAGCCCTAAGCAACAAGACTTACTCTCCATTCCTTTCCAAGTCTCCCAGGCCCTCCATCTGCTATTCTCCATCTGTCACTCACCCTATTCAATAAACTCTGTTTCACTTTTTCTGGCTTGCATTTGATTTCCATCCTGCATGAAGCCAAGGACCCTCCTGGCAGGTCCTGTGGGACCCTCCTCTGGATCCTCAAGCCCAGCCTGCCTGCATCAGCCTCATCAGGAAATCATAGGGAAAAAATGTACAATATCAATAGAAATATCTATGTTTTAAATTGACCTAAGATTCCGTTGGAAAGGACAATAAGCACAATATTAGGAACCCATGAAGGAAATTCATTTTTTGACCTGAGGTCAAAAGGTCTTAGTCTGAATTCCAAGTCTGTGCCTGGAC
>NW_023252076.1:0-2589 GCF_002007445.2 Ailuropoda melanoleuca
TCCCTCCATAACTTCCCTTAAGCTAACCCAGCTAGTAGGAGGGGCCCAGAAGCTGTGTCAGTAGCCACCACACTATGTTAATCCGGTTGTGATACCTGACCCTAAGGAATATGACACTATCATAGGTAGTGTGTGTAAAAAATCTTGAAGTGTGTTCTTCCATCCCTTTTGCCCTCACCCACCACACACAAGCTGCTCTGTTATGTTTTCCATTCCTGAGACATGCCCAGCTCATTTCCACCTCAGGGCCTTTGCACATCCTGTTCTGGCTGGTGGCTCTTCCCTTCTCCTCTACACATCACTTGTTAGTCCACATCAAGTGTTTGCTCATATGTTGCGACTCCGAGAGGCCATCCCTGGTCATCCTGTCTAGAATATTTGTGTGGGCCCCCTCCCCACTCATGGTCTGTCTCCCCCACTAGAATGTCAACGCCAGGAGGACTTTGTTTTGTTTACTGTTGCATACCCCAAACCTTGAACAATTCTGGGCACATGGTAAAAGTTCAAGAAATACCGTGGAAGGAGGGAAAAAGAGAAAGGCAGGGTGGGAGGGCGTAGGAAAAAAGGAAAGAGGGACAGACAACTAAAAAAATACAATAAAATGCATAAATTTAGGAGCTTACGGTAAAGGAGCCATCCCACACCCCACACAGCTGTGTTTCCCTCTAAGTCCCAACTTATTTTGACTTGCGGTTTATAGACAAAAGATTTGCGTAGCAAGCAGGCTCTGGGCAGCTAGCGCCCTTTGAGGGAACACATTCGTATGATATTCGTGCCTTTCTCCAGAAATACCATGCTGACGAGTGACCTTTGCTAACACAACAGCAGTCACATAAACGCTGATCCTTCACCGAGCTGGTGAGCGACTGAAGACACTCTTGTGTTTCTTGGTGTTGTTCCCCAAACACTGCCTCATGCTCCTTGTCGTCTCCTTCTCAGCCTGGAGCAGAGCTGAGTTCGCATCAGCCATTTCACGGGGCAGCAGGCTCGACGACACTAGCTTCTTACTGCGAGGTACGCACCATGCCAAGGGGAGGCTGGACTGTGGTCTGCGGGCCATGCATTTTTGGCAGAGGACTTATTCTAGGTTCTTTTGTTTGTTTGTTTGCCTTGATTTGGGGGTGAGGAAGAAGCAAAAACAGTACCTTTGGTGATTCTGAAGGTCAAACTAGAATGTGAGCACGTCCTGCGGGCATTCTCTCAGCCCCGGTGGACATTCTGGAGTTTGCTGGGTGAGCAGAGGGTGGGCTTCGCCTTTTATTTTCTCTTCTTGTCATTCTTTTTTGCATTATTCATTTTCTTCAATGCTTGTTCATGCAGTCATTGTACATTTAATGAGCACCTACTGTTTGCCAACCAGGCCCCAGCCTGGCATTTCAAGAAACCGAAGAGGTATAAGAACCGCCCTCAACAAATTCCACGTCACCAGCAACGCTTAGGCTCTTTTGGGTTCAAATATCTTGCAACTCTTTTCTTTCTTTGGTTTTATTTTGAATCACAAAAGTAANTATAAAGAGACAGGTAGTAAATATTTGTAGCTTCGCAGGCTGTTCGGTCTCCATTACAACTACACAGCTGTGTCGTGGTCTGAAAACAGTCACAGACAGTATGTAAACCAAGGGGCATGGCTGTGTCTCAATAAAACTTTATTTATAAAACTTGAGTTACAAATTATAGAAATTACAAATTTCTGTAATTATGAGAAACACACGACCATGTGTAGTTTTCCACGGATGGTTCACGTAAAGGTAGCAGCACTGTAGACCAGCTTTCGCCTTTGGGCCATAGTGTGCCAACCTTTTAGTTTTCCACATTTTTCTCCATATTCATGTGTTCCTAAATAGATGGATTTTGGTTTGGTTTGAACTGGTTTTTGGGTTAGTTTGGGTTTTTTGTTTTTTTGTTTTGTTTTGTTTTTTGGTAGGTGGGAGGGCTTGGAGGGGGAAAAGAATCACTGTTTTTTTTTTTTTTTAAAGATAACATATTACCCATGCTCAGCGTCTTTTTTCCCCTCTTTAAGTGACGTTCATGGAACGGGCTTCAGGACTACTGATATAACTCTTATTTATCGTTTCCAGTGGCCACACAAAATTCCATTGTATGGAGAGATTATCAGTATTGGTTAACGTAATGCTAGCTGCTATAACAAGTAAATCCTGTCGTCTCAGGGCTTCATACAATGGCAGCTGATTTCTCACTCACATGAAGACCAGTAACCTGATGTGGTCCACCAGGGACATGGGCTCCTTCTGTTGTGTAGCTCTCTGTCCTCTAGGGCCTCAGGGGTGAGTCAGGTCAGCAGGCAGATGAGAAAAGAGAGAATGCTCAAACATTAGAGACTTTACAGGCCAGGCCTGTACATTGTGAATATTCCTTCTGCTCATGGTCTGTTGGCCAGAACTCTGTTATTGGCCAACCGTAACTTTGAGACAGTCTGGGAAGTAGTCTAGATGTATGTTCAGAAGGAAGAAAAGTCTGGTCTCAGAGCACAGAAGCATCTCTATCTCAAGAATTCCACGACTTATGGACGGAGCGCACAACAGATGCTACCGCGGTTATTGCAAACAAGACTTGTTGTTCCTCTCTGAC
>NW_023252077.1:0-177 GCF_002007445.2 Ailuropoda melanoleuca
TGAGAAGGGCGCTGAGTCCTCGAAAATCCTGAACCTTTTCATTCATGCTCCCTTACTCATGAAAGATGATGATCATTGATATTTCCCTGCACCTTGTGGGGTCTCAGAGACCACTATGGGGCACTCTCGTCAGGCTTCCGCGAACACTTTCCCTCATGTTTCCCTATTCACGAAGGG
>NW_023252077.1:586-1383 GCF_002007445.2 Ailuropoda melanoleuca
CCTTTTCATTCATGCTCCCTTACTCACGAGAGATGATGATCGTTGATATTTCCCTGGACTGTGTGGTGTCTCAGAGACCTCTATGGGGCACACTCGTCAGGATTCTGTGAAAACTTTCCCTCATGTTTCCCTATTCACGAATGGTGATGATAGTGCTAAGACGGTCCCTGTACGGTGTTGTTTCTGACGGACGTGTTTTGGGCCTTTTCGTTCCATTGCCGCCAGCAGTTTTGACAGGATTTCCCCAGGGAGCAAGCATTTCGTTGGAAGCGGGTTTTGGCCGAATTGTCTTTCTCAGTGCTGTGTTCGTCGTGTTTCACTCACGGTACCAAAGCCCCTTGATTCCTTTTCCACCTCCTTAAGGCCCGTCGTGACTTCAAGGGCTTTCCCTTCACACTTTGTTTCTTGGTTCTAAGGGCTGGATCCTCCCCAGGCCCCTACACCCAATGTGGAATCGGGTTCCCAGTGAAAAGCCTGCAGTTCGCTGGAGGTGTTTTCCTGGAAGCTCTGCTTTATTTCCAATGAGAAGGGTGCTGAGTCCTCGAAAATCCTGAACCTTTTCTTTCATGCTCCCTTACTCATGAGAGATGATGATCGTTGATATTTCCCTGGACTGTGTGGTGTCTCAGAGACCACTATGGGGCACTCTCGTCAGGCTTCCGCGACCACGTTCCCTCATGTTTCCCTATTAACGAAGGGTGATGATAGTGCTAAGACGGTCCCTGCGCGGTGTTGTTTCTGACGGACGTGTTTTGGGCCTTTTCGTTTCATTGCCGCCAGCAGTTTTGACAGGATTT
>NW_023252078.1:0-1155 GCF_002007445.2 Ailuropoda melanoleuca
GTTGTGTTTTGTTTTTTGATTTTCCTAATTTGGAGGTAAAGCTAGGACTTAAGTTTTTAAAGGCTATTAACCCAGAGTCCATGGTCTCTCATGGCTTGTCTCCCTCTCTGATTCTTTCCCTAATTTTCATTTTATATTTTAATTAAGGCAAGAATTTGTTTTTAAAATTATTCTTCTTTTTAATATATTTCACACAATAAAATTTTATTATTAGGATTTATGTTATGGAAGACAATATATGAATATGTTCTTTTTTTAAGATTTTATTTATTTATTTGAGAGAGAGAGACTGCACAAACACATGCAGGAATTGGAGGTGAGGGGCAGAGGGTGAAGGAGACTCCCCCATGAACACGGTGTCTGACCCAGGGCTCATTCCCAAGACCCTGGGATCATGACCAGAGTCAAAGGCAGATGCTTAGCTGACTTAGCCACTCAGGCACCCTGCAATAGGTTCTTATCATGCCAATAAGTGTTCAAATTTTTGGTGTGGGGAATAGAAAGAGGATAAACAGTGAATTTAGGACTTCTGAAAACTATGATTTTATATGTTGGATTTTATTTATTTTTTGAAGATTTTATTTATTTATTTGAAAGAGAGAGACAACGAGAGAGGGAACACAAGCAGGGGGAGTGGGAGAGGGAGAAGCAGGCCTCCCGCTGAGCAGGGAGCCCGATGCAGGGCTCCATCCCAGGGTCCTGGGATCCTGACCTGAGCCGAAAGAGATGCTTAACAGCTGAGCCACCCAGGTGCCCCATATTTGTTGGCTTTTAAGTAATAAGAATGAATCATATCATGCATGAACTATTGTGCAACTTCAAAAAGGTTTAGTCCTAGATATTTTTAAATTTTCTTTTCATCCCTTTATCTTACCTTTTTTTACTAATGTAGGTAATACATTGATATATGTAACGTATCTAATATTTTTGCATTGAGAAAGGACTTGATCTTAGTAAATATATCTTATAATGAGTCATCTTTTCTAACAGATGATTCTCTTAGATTTTTCAAACATATAATCATATTACGACTATGTTATAATATTTTTTCATGGATTCACCAATGGGATTTACAATACCATAGAGTTGTATTATTGCAGAATTTTTAAATAAGACTTATTTTTAAAAAATCTACCATGCATACAAAATAATGTA
>NW_023252078.1:5191-6463 GCF_002007445.2 Ailuropoda melanoleuca
AATAGGTTCTTATCATGCCAATAAGTGTTCAAATTTTTGGTGTGGGGAATAGAAAGAGGATAAACAGTGAATTTAGGACTTCTGAAAACTATGATTTTATATGTTGGATTTTATTTATTTTTTGAAGATTTTATTTATTTATTTGAAAGAGAGAGACAACGAGAGAGGGAACACAAGCAGGGGGAGTGGGAGAGGGAGAAGCAGGCCTCCCGCTGAGCAGGGAGCCCGATGCAGGGCTCCATCCCAGGGTCCTGGGATCCTGACCTGAGCCGAAAGAGATGCTTAACAGCTGAGCCACCCAGGTGCCCCATATTTGTTGGCTTTTAAGTAATAAGAATGAATCATATCATGCATGAACTATTGTGCAACTTCAAAAAGGTTTAGTCCTAGATATTTTTAAATTTTCTTTTCATCCCTTTATCTTACCTTTTTTTACTAATGTAGGTAATACATTGATATATGTAACGTATCTAATATTTTTGCATTGAGAAAGGACTTGATCTTAGTAAATATATCTTATAATGAGTCATCTTTTCTAACAGATGATTCTCTTAGATTTTTCAAACATATAATCATATTACGACTATGTTATAATATTTTTTCATGGATTCACCAATGGGATTTACAATACCATAGAGTTGTATTATTGCAGAATTTTTAAATAAGACTTATTTTTAAAAAATCTACCATGCATACAAAATAAGGTATCATTGTAGANGTACAAAATAATGTACCATTGTAGAGGCATCCACAAGCCAGGTTAAGGAACAGAACATTCCTGTTCCTTAGAAACCACCTGTTTGTCCACTTATGGTCAAACTCCTCTTTATCCCTAATAGATGAATTCAAGGGCCACGTAGTTTCTGTTTGCCCTCTTCTTTATCCTGCTCTTTGTCTGAGGAGGCTGACCGGGATACACTGCATGCACGAGCTCCTTTTCTGTGGATTTGGTTTTGGGTTCAGCCATTGAGAGCCCCTTATAATATCATCATCAACTATTGTGTCAAGATTATGCTATTCTCATTTTTTACAATGTGTAGATATTCCTTGAACTATGCCCTGGAAATGTCTTTGTAGAACTGGTATACATTTCTTAAATATTTACTAAATACTTCATTGATACTAATATGTTCTGGAAGTTTTATTAGATGATTTTTAGTTGGAGATTCAAAATTTGTAATCAANAGATGATTTTTAGTTGGAGATTCAAAATTTGTAATCAATATATGAATATTCAGATTTAAGGTTTATTGTTGTACCAGTTGTGGTAGG
>NW_023252079.1:0-316 GCF_002007445.2 Ailuropoda melanoleuca
TTTAATTTCTGCCAGATTCGCTCTCATTTCTGCCCTTAGGGATTCTATATTCTCAGTAACATTTTCGTTAACTTTTTTCAAGTCTATTCATCATCTTGACCATTGTTGCTCTGAATTCCATTTCTGGTAATTGGGATACATCCATATGTATTAATTCTGTGGCAGAGGTCACAGACTCATTATCTTTTCTTTGCTGTGGGGGACTTCTCCTTCTCGTCATTCTTAAGGGAAAGGCTTCCAGCTTTTCCCCATTGAGAATAATGCTTGCAGTAGGCTTTTCATAGATGGCTTTTATGAGATTGAGAAATGTACCCTC
>NW_023252079.1:340-580 GCF_002007445.2 Ailuropoda melanoleuca
ACTCTGAAGAGTTTTAATCAGGAAAGGATGCTGTATTTTGTCAAATGCTTTTTCTGCATCAATTGAGAGGATCATATGGTTCCTGAGTCTTTTCTTGTTGATATAATGTATCATATTGATTGATTTGCAAGTGTTGAACCATGCCTGTGTCCCAGGTATGAATCCCACTTGGTCATGATGGATAATCCTTTTAATGTACTGTTGGATTCTATTAGCAAGGATCTTGTTGAGGATTTTGGC
>NW_023252079.1:712-934 GCF_002007445.2 Ailuropoda melanoleuca
GTCTTTGCCTGGTTTGGGGATCAAGGTAATATTAGCCTCATAGAATGAGTTTGGTAGCTTTCCTTCTGTTTCTATTTTTTGAAATAGCTTAGGAGAGTAGGTATTATTTCTTCTTTGAATGTTTGATAGAATTCCCCAGGAAAACCATCCAGGCCTGGAGTTTTATTATTTGGAAGGTTGTTTACCACTGACTCAATTTCTTCATAGTTAATTGGCCTGTTT
>NW_023252080.1:0-739 GCF_002007445.2 Ailuropoda melanoleuca
CACACACACACACACACACACACACACACACACCCCTTGACTGGCCCGACCTCAGGTGCACAGTGGGGATCCTGACAACCCCCCAAAGGAAAGTAACCTATTCAAGAGGGAGAACCTGAACTCCTCCTCCCCCATCAACACTACACTTTTTTGCTTCTCGTCGGTCTTGCAGACAGACTTTAGCCCCAAGAAGGCCAAGCCCCCGTCTGCCTGGTTCAGCGCCGGAGTCCCAGTCACGCCATCCCCAGGCCCGGCGCACAGCACAGGTGAGGTCATTATCAGCTCCACGAATGAAGCCCCGCTCTGGGCACTTCACACGTGTGAAACCCGGGGCGCACGAGTTGACGGCTACCTTCTAGTGAACAAGCGTGTTCCTGAGACACAGGCCCGCCTCCCCCCGAGGCCCCAGTCCCCCGGGGACGCCGGCCCCTGACCCCGCAGGCACCTCTTGCACATAGAAGCATCTTCGCAAGTGCCGCGGACACCCTCGTCGTCTGTGTCCGTCGAGGAGGCACAACAGGAGGTGAAAGAGGGCGTCCTCAGGCTAGTGGCCATGGGCGTGCAAGTTCCGGGGTGCTGTGCCCACCGGGGACATGGAACCGGGGTCCACAGCCGCCGAGGGAAGGAGCCAGCTGCCAAAAGGGCAGAAGGACAGGGGATGGGTCCCCGGCGCTCAGCTGGCGCGGCTCAATGACGCCTCTCACGTCAGGTCCCAAAGCAACCTTCTCGCTGATTGGCG
>NW_023252081.1:0-3013 GCF_002007445.2 Ailuropoda melanoleuca
AGTTGGTGGCAATCTGATCTCCAGTTCTGGCAGGGCTTGTCTGAGTGGTGGTTTGCAGCAGGAGGAGATGCGTGGGCAGGGGTCCTCTGCAGCGGGTGCCCTAGATATTTTCTGGGGCAGCGTCCTAAAGGCAGAACCTTTTAGGAAAGTGTAAATCCTCCAAATGGTCCATGTACTGAGTCCTGACAGGGACTCATCAAGGCAGATGGCCATTGGCACGTCTCTGTGTTGCTTTTATGAACTTTGTTGTCCCTAAAGTGCATGTGGTCACCAGGCAGTGCCTGAGGTTGAGTCTCACCAAGTCTAGGAACAGCCATTAAGCCACAAGAGTATGTCTTGTGGACAAGGAGATCGTGTTCTTGGTCCCTCATTCTCAGGCCAGGGTTATCCGAGGGTGAGAAAATCACTTTGAGGGATCCCAGGGGAAGCACAGTTGTGTGAATTGTCCTCCTAGAGGAACGCCCCTGGGGCCTTAGCCTCCAAGGCCATGAGCTACAGCCCGCTAGCTGGCAGACTCCCAACAAGTTCCATGTGGACACCTTCCCTGGCAGGCAATTTCCCAGTGTGGTGGCTCCATTTTGCACACAGGCCAGGGCCCTGAAAGCTCATCAATATGTATGGCACAGGCAACCTTTCGATGGGACAGTCTCCAGGGCTCACGTCCGGACTTGAGACTCCTCTGACGTGGCTGGCCTTGGACCCCAATGTGGCTGGAGCCCCATTCTTCCCTCCATGTCATGTGTGCACAACTACCAGCCCCAAGGGTTCAGAGACCTCCAAGACACTCTCATATTAGACCACTCTCATCCCACAACCTTGAGGGAGCCTTTATCCATGTGGTGTCCCCAAATGAAAGAAAGCCTCCTCTGACCTGAGGCCACATTGGCCAGGCACATTTCAGGCATTCAAACCCCCTCTGTCCAGGGAGGGTGACAGTCCATTCCATTCTGTCTACAGAAGTGACAGGTAGATGTGTCCATAGAGCAAACTGGAAGAATGACACACTAGGACAAGAGAGATGTGCAGGGTTTCTAGCACAAGCTCTATATAAAGAGAGATATGCATGATCCACCAGTGAAGCTGGATGCACAGAGGCATGGAGAGACAGATGTGTTTGTCCATATGCACGTGCACAGAGAGATAGAGATCTATTCGGTTAGAAGTGACCAAGATCAGAATTCTTTGGTTCCTGGCAAGTTGGAACACATATGTGTTGGGCATGGGGAAGGGGGGCCTCAATTTCCAAAACCACAATCTCTCATATCCCCGGGCACGTGGGAAATAGTTAGGGGCAGAATAAATCCCCAATGAAATAAACCACTGATACCCACCTTAGCCTGTCCTCTGAGATGCATAAGGAGGATGCTGTGACACTGTTGACCTCTGAGTTTGTTTGCTTCTGAGAGAAAGTAAGATGGGGTGGAGAGAGACAGAGATCTGAAGAAAGAGAGAGACAGAAACAAGGCGAGAGGCAAAAAAGAGAGGTAGGGAGTGAGAATCATTGCCTGCATAGTGTGATCAGCCTTAGGAGTGAATTTGCACTCAGATGAGAACAGTAAAGTCAAATCCCATGGGCATGCACCGACTGCCCCCTTGGGCTCAACCTACATCCCTTGGAGGAATGCTCGCCCATGAGGCACCTTCATTGGGGCAAAGGTTGATCACATGGCTGGAAGTGTTAGTGCAGCCACACTGGGTCGTCTGGGCCAGAAGCTGGGAACCAGACATGGGCACCCTGATGGATTCCCAAGCCCAGCCCAGGCCCAGCAAGCCTCACAAATCTCTGAAGATTGGCAGGCATGACAGGGTGGGAGGGGAATGGAACAAATCTATACCAAGAGATCACACTGGGGAGGCAAAAAGAGGTTTATTGTAGCAATGGGGAGTCCCATGGAGCTTATAAATCCAGGTTGGATTTCCTCAGAGCTACTGCTTGCAAGGGAGAGAGGTGAGCTGGCTGGTGGAAGACCACCGAGAGGCTGGCAGGGAATGGAGGCTTTCTTCCCGAGAAGCTAGGAAGACTGTGGGGAGTGAGGCATGCTGACACATGGCAGAAAAGAGGAGACAAATTCAAGGTGCTGGAAACAGCCACAGTGCTACCGTTTGGAGAATGCCTGCTGGGAGAGAGGCCGTGGCCGCTGAGACTGCCCTTTAGCTTCCCTGGGAAAGGCTCTGGGGCAAACATACCAGGCAAAGTCCCCAGAGGCCTTCTGGACTTAGGCTGGGACGGGATCCCTGAAAGTTGGGAGACTGCAGTCAATTCCCTTTTGGTCAGTTCCTGGACCTCCCAGCCAGGATGGATTCATATCCCTATGTCTCCCACGGTCAAGACATTGAGTGTCTGATCTAGGTCTACAGGCTCAGCTCCTAGAGACGCGACCTTCTGACTCAGCAGGAGGTAAAGGCACGTGGAGGTGTCCTCCTTTGACCTCTCCCCCTGGCTTGGTTTTGATGCCAGGGACCAAGATTCCCTGGCCACAGAGGCAAGGGTGATGGCAGGGAGGAGGTCTTGTGTGTGTCTCACAGTGTTTTGGATCAGCCAGGCTGCCAGGGAGGGTTTCCAATGCCCGGTGCCCACGGTGCCTTCAGAGGCCTTGTGGAGCTTGTCGAACATCAGGAAGGCAATGGGGCCACGCCCATAGAGCAGAGCATACAGCCTCCCTCTGTCTTCCCAAGTGACGCACGCTCCTTTGGGCCTCCCTGATCTTGCTCGGGAGCATGAGCAGTGCTGTGTGTTCCTCCTCCTTGCTGTCCCACTAGGACTGCATATCAGGAGAGGAGGTCTGAAGGCTTTGGGGGTGGGGAGGATGAGGCCTCCCTGCTCCTAGGGCTGAGGCAAGGTGGAATTCTGCAGCATGTCCAACAGGACCTGAATGTCGTCCTCGCTGAGGGGTGCTTCTGGGGGTCCTGGAGACTGTTCTTGCTGCAGACACCCACTCAGGATAGGGTGTCTTTCTTCTTCTATCTCTGCAGCTGGAAAAGGTCCTCTAAAAAACTTGTGGCCTATGCAGAA
>NW_023252082.1:0-568 GCF_002007445.2 Ailuropoda melanoleuca
TTCTCATTGGTAATAAAGCAGAGCGTCCAGGAAAACACCTCCAGCGAACAGCAGCCTTTTCACTGTGGACCACGATTCTACATTGGGAGTAGGGGCCTGGGGAAGATACAGCCCTTAGAACCAAGACACAAAGTGTGATGGGAAAGCCCTTGAAACCACGAGGGACTTATGGAAGGTGGAACAGGAATCAAGGTGTTTTGGTACCGTGAATGAAACAGGACGAACCCAGCACTGAGAAAGACAATTCGGCCAAAACCCGCTTCCAACGAAATGTTTGCTCCCTGGGGAATCCTGTCAAAACTGCTGGCGGCAATGGAACGAAAAGGCCCAAAACACGTCCGTCAGAAACAACACCGTACAGGGACNCGTCAGAAACAACACCGTACAGGGACCGTCTTAGCACTATCATCACCCTTCGTGAATAGGCAAACATGAGGAAAGTGCTCGTGGAACCTGACGACAGTGCCCCATAGTTATATCTGAGACCCCACACCGTCCAGGGAAATATCAACGTTCATCATCTCTCGTGAGTAAGGGAGCATGAATGAAAAGGTTCAGGATTTTCGAG
>NW_023252082.1:699-950 GCF_002007445.2 Ailuropoda melanoleuca
GGGGAGGATCCAGCCCTTAGAACCTAGAAACAAAGTGTGAGGGGAAAGCCCTTGAAGTCACGGCCGCCTTATGGAAGGTGGAAGAGGAATCAAGGTGCTTTGGTACCTGAGTGAAACACGATGAACACAGCACTGAGAAAGACATTTCGGCCCAAACCCGCTTCTAAGGAAATGTTTCCTCCCTGGGAAATCCTGTCAAAACTGCTGGCGGCAATGGAACGAAAAGGCCCAAATCACGTCCGTCAGAAACA
>NW_023252082.1:1064-1393 GCF_002007445.2 Ailuropoda melanoleuca
CACACAATCCAGGGAAATATCAACGAACATCATCTCTCGTGAGAAAGGGAGCATGAATGAAAAGGTTCAGGACTTTCGAGGACTCAGCGCCCTTCTGATTGGTAATAAATCAGAGCGTCCAGGAAAACACCTCCAGCAAACAGTAGCATTTTCCCTGGGGCCCCCAATTTCACATTGGGTGTACCTGCCTGGGAAGGTTTCAGCCCTGAGAACTCAGAAACAAAGTGTGAGGAGAAAGCCCTTGAAGTCTCGTCGGCCTTATGGAAGGTGGAACAGGAATCAAGGTGCTTTGGTACCGTGAGTGAAACACGACGAACACAGCACTGAGA
>NW_023252082.1:1719-1915 GCF_002007445.2 Ailuropoda melanoleuca
CTCAGCGCCCTTGTTTTTTGTAATAAAGAAGAGCGCCCTGGAAAACACCTGAAGCTAACATCAGCCTTTTAACTTGGGACCCCGAATCCACATTGGCTGTATGAGCCTTGGAATGTTCCAGCGCGTAGTACCAAGAATCAAAGTGTGAGGAAAAAGCCCTTGAATCACATCGACCTTATGGAAGGTGGAACAGGAA
>NW_023252083.1:0-148 GCF_002007445.2 Ailuropoda melanoleuca
GTCCTCCACCCTCCACCCATCCGTCCGTCCTCCACCCTCTACCCTATCCATCCATCCTCCACCCATCCATCTGTCCTCCACCCTCTACCCTATCCATCCATCCTCCACCCATCCGTCTGTCCTCCACCCTCCACCCATCCGTCCCACC
>NW_023252083.1:499-2515 GCF_002007445.2 Ailuropoda melanoleuca
GTCCTCCACCCTCCACGCATCCGTCCGTCCTCCACCCATCCCTCCTCCATCATCCTCCACCCATCCATCCTCCATCATCCTCCACCCATCCGTCCGTCCTCCACCCTCCACCCTATCCATCCATCCTCCACCCATCCATCCGTCCTCCACCCTCTACCCTATCCATCCATCCTCCACCCATCCGTCCTCCATCATCCTCTACCCATCCGTCCTCCACCCTCCACGCATCCGTCCGTCCTCCACCCTGTACCCTATCCATCCATCCTCCACCCTCCATCCTCCTCCATCCATCCTCCATCCTGTGTTCTACACTTCTCCATCCATTCTCCATATTCTGTTCTCCTCCATCTTCCTTCCCTTCGCCATCTTTTTTTCTCCAGTCTTCTCCTTCTATCATCCATCCTCCTCCATCCATATCTTTCATCCTCTGTCTTCAACCCTCCTCCATTCATTCTCCGTCCTTCCATCCTCCACCCTCACCCATCCATCTTCCGTTCTTCATCCTTCCATTCTCCACCCTCCNCCCTCCACCCATCCGTCCGTCCTCCACCCTCCACCCATCCATCCGTCCTCCACCCTCTACCCTATCCATCCATCCTCCACCCATCCCTCCTCCATCATCCTCTACACATCCGTCCTCCACCCTCCACCCATCCGTCCGTCCTCCACCCTCTACCCTATCCATCCATCCTCCACCCATCCATCCTCCATCATCCTCTACCCATCCGTCCTCCACCCTCCACGCATCCGTCCGTCCTCCACCCTGTACCCTATCCATCCATCCTCCACCCTCCATCCTCCTCCATCCATCCTCCATCCTGTGTTCTACACTTCTCCATCCATTCTCCATATTCTGTTCTCCTCCATCTTCCTTCCCTTCGCCATCTTTTTTTCTCCAGTCTTCTCCTTCTATCATCCATCCTCCTCCATCCATATCTTTCATCCTCTGTCTTCAACCCTCCTCCATTCANCTCCATCATCCTCCACCCATCCATCTTCCACCCTCCACCCATCCGTCCATCCTCCACCCTCTACCCTATCCATCCATCCTCCACCCATCCATCGTCCATCATCCTCTACCCATCAGTCCTCCATCCATCCTCCACCCTCCATCCTCCTCCATCCATCCATCCACCCATCCATCCTCCATTATCCTCTACACATCCGTCCTTCATCCTCCACCCATCCGTCCGTCCTCCACCCTCTACCCTATCCATCCATCCTCCACCCATCCGTCTGTCCTCCACCCTCTACCCATCAGTCCTCCATCCATCCTCCACCCTCCATCCTCCTCCATCCATCCTCCACCCATCCCTCCTCCATCATCCTCTACACATCCGTCCTCCACCCTCCACCCATCCGTCCGTCCTCCACCCTCTACCCTATCCATCCATCCTCCACCCATCCATCCTCCATCATCCTCTACCCATCCGTCCTCCACCCTCCACGCATCCGTCCGTCCTCCACCCTGTACCCTATCCATCCATCCTCCACCCTCCATCCTCCTCCATCCATCCTCCATCCTGTGTTCTACACTTCTCCATCCATTCTCCATATTCTGTTCTCCTCCATCTTCCTTCCCTTCGCCATCTTTTTTTCTCCAGTCTTCTCCTTCTATCATCCATCCTCCTCCATCCATATCTTTCATCCTCTGTCTTCAACCCTCCTCNACCCATCCACCCATCCATCCTCCATCATCCTCTACCCATCAGTCCTCCATCCATCCTCCACCCTCCATCCTCCTCCATCCATCCTCCATCCTGTGTTCTACACTTCTCCATCCATTCTCCATATTCTGTTCTCCTCCATCTTCCTTCCCTTCGCCATCTTTTTTTCNATCCACCGATCCACCCATCCATCCATGCTCCATCATCCACCCACCCATCCATCCATCCTCCATCATCCTCTACACATCCGTCCTCCACCCATCCACCCATCCACCCACCCATCCATCCATCCTCCATCCATCCTCCATCATCCTCTACCCATCAGTCCTCCATCCATCCTCCACCCTCC
>NW_023252084.1:0-165 GCF_002007445.2 Ailuropoda melanoleuca
AGACAATTATCATATGGTTTCACTCATTTATGGAACATAAGAAATAGGAAAATAGGTAAGAGAAGGAAGGGGAGAATGAAGGGGGGAACAAACAGAAGGGGGAATGAACCATGAGAGACTGTGGACTCTGGGAAACAAACTGAGGGCTTCAGAGGGGAGGGGGGT
>NW_023252084.1:279-582 GCF_002007445.2 Ailuropoda melanoleuca
CATCAAAAACTGGGGATGTACTGTATGGTGACTAATATAATACAATAAAACAAGTATTAAAAAAAAAAAGAAACCAAAAACAAAAAAACTGGGGATGTACTGTATGGTAACTAATATAACAAAATAAAAATTATTAAAAAAAAAAAAGAAAAAGAAAGATGGGAAATTATAATCTTGTAAAATCATTTTAAGAACAAAAAGTAATTAAGAAAAAAAAATAACAAACAGAAGGCTTCCTCCTGTCAGGTATCACACAACTGCGGAGTTAGTTGGGTTTTTCCAGCTGTACTGGGGTATAACTGA
>NW_023252085.1:0-223 GCF_002007445.2 Ailuropoda melanoleuca
GGGAAAAGCTGGAAGCCTTTCCCTTAAGATCAGGAACGCGACAAGGATGCCCACTCTCGCCACTATTATTCTACATAGTACTAGAACTCCTTGCAACAGCAATCAGACAACAAAAAGGGATAAAAGGTATCCAAATCGGCAAAGAAGTCAAAATGTCTCTCTTCACAGGTGACATGATACTCTATATGGAAAACCCAAAAGAATCCACTCCCAAACTATTAGA
>NW_023252085.1:314-521 GCF_002007445.2 Ailuropoda melanoleuca
AATAATGAGACTGAAGAAAGAGAAATTAGGGAATCTATCCCATTTACAATAGCACCAAAAACCATACGTTACCTTGGAATTAACTAAAGACGTAAAGGATCTATATTCTAGAAACTATAAATCACTCTTGAAAGAAATTAAGGAAGACACAAAAAGATGGAAAAATATTCCATGCTCATGGATTGGAAGAATTAACATAGTTAAAAT
>NW_023252086.1:0-1099 GCF_002007445.2 Ailuropoda melanoleuca
AGACAGCAGCTGCCTGTCTTCAGACGGAAGAAGCAAGTATGAAACTGGCTGCCAAAATTACAAAGGGGGTCGACATCAAAGACAGCGCGGGAAGGGACAGACGTGCGAAATTAAAGCTGAGTCATTTTACTAATATCTTCTTGGCCTTGAAGCCCTTCCACTGCATTATGCTAAAGAGACATACTCCAGAAACAAAAAGACAAATACTGTCAGAGTGACATCATCGTCACACGCTAGTCCATTTATCCGAGGGGCCTAGCATGGTCAAAGTCATAGAAAGTGAAAGTTTGGCTCAATTAAAGAGTTCTGGAGATGGCTGGTGGGGGTGTTTGCACCATAACACGAATGTACCTGAACATTACTGAACTCTGCTTAAAAACGGTTCACATGTTCAATTTTATGTTATGTTTGTTTTATCATAGTTTTTTAAAGGTAAAAAAATAATAATAAACTATCTGCTGGCCCTTGGCCATTGCCTTAGCATCAAGACCATGACCTTCACTGGACTTGACACGGTGGACAACACGTCTTCTCCAGCCTCGCCTCAGGCACCTCGAGTGTCCCCTGTGCAGCCACCAGAACCTTCTCTGGGGTCTTCAAGACGGCCATGTGCCCTCCTGCCTGTGGACCTAGTTCCGACCCTCGATCAGTTAACATACAGCATGATATCAGTTTCAGGCGTACAACAGAGTGACTCAACACTTCTGGAAATCAATAGCGTTCATCAAGATCAGTGCGCCACGAGACTTCAGGCGACTTGAAGACTGTGTCCCGTTGGTCTTGGTTAATTCTACATTGTCAGGGCTTTGCACTGCATCGTAGAAACTCGATAGAATGTAGTAACACGATAAAACACGTATTACACAAATAAATCAGGAAACTGAGCAATAGGGCCATTTCCCTTTCATTCCCTGATAAGGGCAGCCTCACCCGAACGAAAACCAGGTGGGACTGTGATCCAAGCCAAAGGTTCTCAAACTTTCTGGCTCCAGGGACATGATTGAAGACCCCAGAAAACCTTTGTTTACGGGGGCTCTGTGGATTGATTTCTTTTTTTTTAAGATTATATTTATTTATTTGACAGAGAGATAGAGAGAGA
>NW_023252087.1:0-671 GCF_002007445.2 Ailuropoda melanoleuca
ACGACGAACACAGCACTTCTGAGAATGACAATTCGGCCAAAACCCGCTTCCAACGAAATGCTTGCTCCCTGAGGAAATCCTGTCAAGACTGCTGGCGGCAATGGAACGAAAAGACCCAAAACACGTCTGTCAGAAACAACACCGTACAGGGACCGTCTTNCCTATCATCACCTTTCATGAATAGGGAAACATGTGGGAAAGTGGTCGCGGAAGCCTGACGAGAGCGCCCCATTGTGGTCTCTGAGACCCCACAGAGTACAGGGAAATATCAACGATCATCATCTCTCGTGAGTAAGGGAGCATGAATGAAAAGGTTCAGGATTTTCGAGGACTCAGCGCCCTTCTCATTGGTAATAAAGCAGAGCTTCCAGGAAAACACCTCCAGCGAACAGCAGACTTTTCACTGGGGACCCCGATTCCACATTGGGTGTAGGGGCCTGGGGAGGATCCAGCCCTTAGAACCAAGAAACAAAGTGTGAGGGGAAAGCCCTTGAAGTCACGACGGCCTGATGGAAGGTGGAACAGGAATCAAGGTGCTTTCGTACTGTGAGTGAAACATGACGAACACAGCACTTTTGAGAATGACAATTCGGCCAAAATCCGCTTCCAACGAAATGCTTGCTCCCTGGGGAAATCCTGTCAAAACTGCTTTTGGCAATGGAACGAAAAGG
>NW_023252088.1:0-535 GCF_002007445.2 Ailuropoda melanoleuca
GATTTTATCCACTGTGCCTAAGATACTGCCTGTCCAATAGACATTGAATATTTGTTGCAGTTCCCCTTACTATTATTATTATTATCCTTATTATTACTAGTATTAGAATAGTCTCATAACTACCCGTTAAAATCTATTTATGTTTGTGCTTTTTATCTCATCCTTCATATAATTCAGTTTACTCTTAATAGATAGAAATATTTCCCAGCTTCAATGATGAATCAGACCAGAGAAGAACAAGTTGTGGAAACTGTGTACTAATATGGGATTCACGATGGCCCATGTTGCTTCTACATTGAAAAAAGCTTTTATTTATCTGTGATTCTTTGAAAAATGTCATAAAGCTCTCTGTGTATAGTCATTTGACCTACGAAGAATACAGTACATTTAAAATAACAAAAATAAATGTCATTTNCAAAAATAAATGTCATTTGTGATAATAAATCATAAGCCAGTGAACATCGTATTTTTTTTCACTCATTTCCTCTCAAATTTATTAGGATGGAAATGTAGAGTGGTTGATCGAAAACATATT
>NW_023252089.1:0-1686 GCF_002007445.2 Ailuropoda melanoleuca
CCATCCCATTTACAATAGCACCAAAAACCATACGTTACCTTGGAATTAATTTAACCAGAGACGTAAAGGACTTATATTCTAGAAACGATAAAACACTCTTGAAAGACATTGAGGAAGACTTAAAGAGATGGAAAAATATTCCGTGCTCATGGATTGGAAGAGTTAACATAGTTAAAATGTCCATGCTACCCAGAGCAATCTACATTTTCAATGCTATCCTGATCAAAATACCGNCTATCCCGATCAAAATACCGAGGACATTTTTCAAAGAACTGGAACAAATAGTCCTTAAATTTGTATGGAACCAGAAAAGGCCCCGAATCTCCAAGGAACTGTTGAAAAGGAAAAACAAAGCTGGGGGCATCACAATGCCGGATTTCGAGCTGTACTACAAAGCTGTGATCACAAAGACAGCATGGTACTGGCACAAAAACAGACACATCGACCAATGGAACAGAATAGAGAACCCAGAAATGGACCCTCGGCTCTTTGGGCAACTAATCTTTGATAAAGCAGGAAAAAACATCCGGTGGAAAAAAGACAGTCTCTTCAATAAATGGTGCTGGGAAAATTGGACAGCTACATGCAAAAGAATGAAACTTGACCACTCTCTCACACCATACACAAAAATAAACTCCAAATGGATGAAAGACCTCAATGTGAGACAGCAATCCATCAAAATCCTAGAGGAGAACATAGGAAACAACCTCTATGACATCAGCCAGAGCAACCTTTTTCATGACACATCTCCAAAATCAAGAGAAACAAAAGATAAAATGTACTTATGGGACTTCATCAAGATAAAAAGCTTCTGCACAGCCAAGGAAACAGTCAAAAAAACTAAGAGACAGCCCACGGAATGGGAGAATATATTTGCAAAGGACACCACAGATAAAGGACTGGTATCCAAGATCTACAAAGAACTTCTCAAACTCAATACACGAGAAACAAATAAACAAATCATAAAATGGGCAGAAGATATGAACAGACACTTTTCCAATGAAGACATACAAATGGCTAACAGACACATGAAAAAATGTTCAAAATCATTAGCCATCAGGGAAATTCAAATCAAAACCACACTGAGATACCACCTTACGCCAGTTAGAATGGCAAAGATAGACAAGGCAAGAAACAACAATTGTTGGAGAGGATGTGGAGAAAGGGGATCCCTCCTACATTGTTGGTGGGAATGCAAGTTGGTACAGCCACTTTGGAAAACAGTGTGGAGGTCCCTTAAAGAGATAAAAATTGAGCTACCCTATGACCCAGCCATTGCACTACTGGGTGTTTACCCCAAAGATACAGACGTAGTGAAGAGAAGGGCCATATGCACCCCAATGTTCATAGCTGCATTGTCCACAATAGCTAAATCATGGAAGGACCCGCGATGCCCTTCAACAGATGACTGGATTAAGAAGCTGTGGTCCATATATACAATGGAATATTACTCAGCTATCAGAAAGAACGAATTCTCAACATTTGCTGCAACATGGACGGCACTGGAGGAGATAATGCTAAGTGAAATAAGTCAAGCAGAGAAAGACAATTATCATATGATTTCTCTCATCTATGGAACANCATGGAGTATAAGAGGTATGATGATCGGTAGGGGAAGAAAGGGATAAAGAATGGGGGGGATAATCAGAAGGGGAAATGAAACATGTGAGACTATGGACTATGAGA
>NW_023252090.1:0-285 GCF_002007445.2 Ailuropoda melanoleuca
GTCCCCAGTGAAAAGGCTGCTGTTCGCTGGAGGTGTTTTCCTGGACTCTCTGATTTATTACCAATGAGAAGTGCGCTGTGTCCTCGAAAATCCGGATGCTTTTCATTCATGCTCCCTTACTCACGAGAGATGATTATGGTTGATATTTCCCACGACTGTGTGGTGTCTCATAGACCACTATGGTTCACTCTCGTCAGGCTTCCGCGACCACTTACCCTCATGTTTCCCTATTCACGCAGGGTGATGATAGTGCTAAGACGGTACCTGTACGGTGTTGTTTCTGAC
>NW_023252090.1:541-713 GCF_002007445.2 Ailuropoda melanoleuca
GCCCCTACACCCAATGTGGAATCGGGGACCCCAGTGAAAAGGCTGCTGTTCACTGTAGGTGTTTTCCTGGACGCTCTGCTTTATTACCAATGAGAATGCCACTGAGTCCTCGAAAATCCTGAACCTTTTCGTTCATGATACCTTACTCACGAGAGATGATGATCGTTTATAT
>NW_023252091.1:0-428 GCF_002007445.2 Ailuropoda melanoleuca
AGAAGAGGGCTTTTGTTTTTGGAGAACCAGCTGTTACATTTACCAACATCCACATTGTATGTGTGTGTGTGTGCGTGTGCATGTACGTATATATGTATTACTTGTACTTCGTGTATATTTTCCTATCCTAACAGTATTTTAAGACCTAAATGGTAAGAAGCTTATGTTTTGTTTACATAAATTTAAAAAATTATGTGCTTACTTATTTCTAGAATATGCCTTACATCTACTTCCAAAATGTGTTATCTAGATAAAATATTGTCTTCAAGATCTAAATGTAAAATAGGGGCGCCTGGGTGGCACAGCGGTTAAGCGTCTGCCTTCGGCTCAGGGCGGGATCTCGGCGTTATGGGATCGAGCCCCACATCAGGCTCCTCTGCTATGAGCCTGCTTCTTCCTCTCCCACTCCCCCTGCTTGTGTTCCCTCT
>NW_023252091.1:507-1015 GCF_002007445.2 Ailuropoda melanoleuca
ATCTAAATGTAAAATAAAAACAAAAATAATGTGAGAGCAAAAGAAAAATCCATGTCGCTAACATTCAGATTCACATGGCTACTATGGCTAAGGATGAAATATTAGCTCTGGGCTTCATTACAGCTAAAAGAAAAAAAAAATCACATTTTTTAAATTTTGCTTTACTATCTGCTGCTAAATAGTGACTAGAAATATAATGTACATTGGCACTGAACAAAAGCATAATAAAAAGTTATTTTTAATTCATGCGGCCATACACAATATCATACCTTATTTTCATTCTGTCTTCACAACAAAGGTAATTCTTATTACCATCTTGTAACAAAAAAGATACTGAAGCTTAGAGAGATTATGTGCCTTATCTCAAGTTCAGTCAGGGCNATCACATTTTTTAAATTTTGCTTTACTATCTGCTGCTAAATAGTGACTAGAAATATAATGTACATTGGCACTGAACAAAAGCATAATAAAAAGTTATTTTTAATTCATGCGGCCATACACAATATCA
>NW_023252092.1:0-3053 GCF_002007445.2 Ailuropoda melanoleuca
AAAAAAAAAAACAAAAACAAAAAAACTGGTAACTCAAGCTCCTGAGGGCAAACCTGTCACGTCTTAGTCCAATAGCCCTTTTCCATTAGCAAGTGGCTCTGGGCAATGTCAGCCCCGGATCAAGGGATCCGGTAATTCCTAACAGGAGATGAAAATCCTCCAGGAAGTTCTGGTATCTTTGCTCTTCCTGTGTCCTCAATATACAGATTTTTGGCTGCACTGATGCCATCACCCGAGGGGACATTTGCCCTCAAAGCCAATCCTTCTTGATCCTTCAAATATCCGGTTCTTGCACTCTCTCCAACCTCCTTTTAACGTTTACTTGGTATCCTTGCCTCACAGAAAATTCTATCATTCCCACTATTCAGTTAAACATGAGATTTACAGAATGTGAGATTATGCTTCAAAACTGAATACTACACACTCATGACATTTCTGGAAAACCACAGAGGACATTCATTTAGCAAGCATCTTTTGAGAACCTATTGTTTATCAAATTCCCAAAGACAATAGGTCTTAATCTCAGATACACCTTCAAATCACCAGGGAAATTAAAAAAAAAACAAACAAACAAAAAAACATATTGATTCCTGTGGTTCCCTAAGATTCTGATCTAATTGTCTGGCCTAAGTCCTATGTAGCTCATTAAAAATATAAATCTCATGGCTCCTCCAAATACCCTTTCGCTCCTGCTAAAATGGTTTCCTTGAGGACAGGAGTGAGCCCCAGAAATAAGTATATTAACACCTCAGATAGGTTTGGTGGTAATGGTTCTTGGAATACACTTAGACTATTGAAGTAAGGGGAGACTGAAAATTTTAGGGCAGCAGAAAAGGAGTGAAAAAGTTCGCTTGTTTGAGACATGGGATCTTCATGTGGTTACTACACAGGGAAAACAAAGACATACCCATGGAGCCTACGTGAAAAGTAACCTGTTTTCCCCATGGACAACCAGGACCAAAAGGCAAATGTGGAACCCAGACTCAGTGGTTCCAACTTCTACTTTGTTTCTCCCCCTACTATTTATAAATAGATCTAAGAAACCCTTGGAGTGGAAACATTTCATGAAAGCCGCCTTACAATCAACATTTAAATCTTGCACCCTGCTTAGAAGACATTAATTTCAGAATTTCACTCTCAGCCATCCCGTCAGAAAGATCATTTTACAAGCCACGGCCCTTTCAGGCTGGGTTGTTCCTCACAGATCCTGTACCTGCCATTGGAGCGCTCATTAGAGGCCAGTGAACGTGCAAGCTTTGCCCCTGATACTTCTTCACACGGCGATACAGGAAAAAATAGCACAAGTTACCTCATTGGGGCTTTTTTTAAGCGTTTTGATTAAAAATTCTGTGTGTTATTTTAAGGCATTTTAATCCAATTCCCACGTGCATAGTTTAAGCAGGACAGAAATTGCTATTTGAAGCTAATTTTAAAGAACAAAAGAGTCAAAGAAAAGTTGACCCCAGTCTTTCAACTTCATTCAATCTCTGCTTAACCCTTAAATTTATTCCCCAGGCTAAACAGAACCACCCTGATTTTAACTCCAGAGCCTGAAATCTTTAATGCTGTGCTCTACTTTGAGCTTTAGTTTTCTTCCTGGGCACCTCTGGTGAGAAGCGAATGGCCTGTTTGTTTCTGGTACATCATGAGGATGGAGAAGATCATGACCTTTGCTATCCTCCTCACCTGTGAGGCATTAAGCTAAATTGGTCCTTTGCTCTATCGGGCACACTTGTAAAGAGACTTTACTGCAAAAGAAAGCTGCTCTTACTCTGCATCTTGCTCTTTGTAAATGACCTTTAAGGCTTATGTTACTCCTCCTTTCCTGAGAAGTTTTTGAAAAAGGAAGCCACTTCACTAAGGGGTGACCTATCCAACAGTTCAAGGTTTCCTGGCTTAATTTAGTTGTTATTAACGGCTAGATCTCCATGTGTCTCTGACTTTATCACTTAATGAGAATTCAGCTAAATCACTTTCCAGGGCTCAGGGGGCAGACAGATAACCCGCAGTTATCCCCCCAAAACCTGCATCTAAGATTCGTCGGGGGCTTTATCTTTTTGCTATTAGCACAGCACACTCACAAAAAACCAGTCATATTTATGTAATGATACAGGCACGTAGCCTGAAAGTCGAACGGTACCGTAAGCAAGAGCATTAAAAAACAAAAAAAACAAAACCCCTAACTGCCTTCTGCTTGTTTCTGCCATGCTATGGATTCCACCCCCCAAGAGGCAGTGAAAGCCTCAGGACTTGATCCCCTAGCAAAGCAATCCATTAACTGAAAACTGTAAACTGAAAAGAAAGGACTCTAGTAAACTTTTCTTGAAGAGACGTAATTGCTAATAAGGATGTGATTTGCATGGGGAAAAAAAAAAAAAGTCTTTTTGGAAACATAGTCTGGACAATACCCGGTAACACTGCTTCTAAAATTTCTCCCACAGGGGCTCCTGGGTGGCTCGGTCAGTTAAGCATCTGCCTTCAGCTCAGGTCATGATCCCAGGGTCCTGGGACTGAGCCCTAGTCAGGCTTTCTGCTCAGTGGGGAGCCTGCTTCTGTCTACTGCTCTGCCTACTTGTGCTTTCTGTCAAAATATTTTAAAACATTAAAAAAATAAAATTTCTACCACAGCCTTGTAACCACCAGCCTGTCCTCCTTCACCCAATTTTGCCTAGAGCTTCTGCTCAATAATCCACCACGCGTACATCTCCTTGGGGTGGTGGTTTGCCAGTAGTGAGACTTACAGCAGCGAATTCATCTTTTTATTTATTCAGGAACACTCTCTCACTACACAGATGCAAGAGAGCAAGACCCCTTCTTTCTTCTAGGACAAGAAAGTGGGTAGAAGTAGTTTTTGCTTTTTCCCTTTTCTTCACAAGAAAAAAATAGGAGAGTGAACCGCAAGTAAATTTATTTCCAGTGACCTGTTCCCCATTGTTGGCCATCGTGCTGTCCTTCCTGGAATACCAATACAGATTTTTTTTTAAAAAGATTTTATTTATTTATTCAACAGAGAGAGAGACAGCCAGTGAGAGAGGGAACACAAGCAGGGGGAG
>NW_023252093.1:0-212 GCF_002007445.2 Ailuropoda melanoleuca
AGATGGTGGAAGAGTAGGGGTACCTTGTTTCATTTGGTCCCCTGAATTTAGATAGATAACTATCAAATCATGCTGAATACCTATGACGTCAACCTGAGATATAAGAAGAGTTGCTGGAATTCTACAAATAGAAAAGTGACCACTTTTTGCAAGGTAGGAGGTTAAGAGAAGTCAATCTGAGGAGATATGTCAGAAGATAATTGGCAGGGGAG
>NW_023252093.1:255-1160 GCF_002007445.2 Ailuropoda melanoleuca
GGAAAGTGATAGAGCCCCAGAGTGCAATATCAGAACCTGCGGAAATCTGCTCCAGCGAGAGATGTCCCTGTCTGAAAGGTGCTCAGGTGGTGAAGCGGGACAGAATCCTGGATGGGACCGTGGGGTCTCAGGATCCCTGGCGTCACAGAAAGAATGGGGGTGCCTGAGCTGGCAGAGTTCCCAAGCATTGGAGTGGGGAAACTGGAGAGGGTCAGCTAGTGCAGGAGGAGGCTTTCAGCTTGGTTCACTGTCAACCATGAACCACAGCACAATAGAGTGGCAGCTCCTTTGCAAGGGCCCTGTGAGGGACAGAAAAGCAGCAACCCCCTGCCTTCTCCCTGGTAGGGGGCAGTGCTGGAGTGCACACAACTGCTCACATTGTGGAGGTACTGCAAAGGACAAAAAGAGGTGGCCCTCTGCCTTCTCTTAGGAGGGCTGGTGCGGGAGCATGCCCTACCATGTGACCACTCTGTGCAGGGACCCTCTGCCTTCCCCACAAGGATCAATGCAGGCCCTCACAGCAGGATCTGCAGAGTGGCACACACGAAAGTGAAGTCCGCTTATCACTGAGGGTTTAGTGAAGAGAGGGGACCATGATCTGTTGGGTCTGGGGCTTGAGATTGGGGCACAGCCATTTTAGAGAGGCAGGGAAGGCCTACAGGTAACAAAACCCACATACAGCAACCAGTAGCAGCTCATACTGAGCCCAGCGCCCTGGCAGGGGGTGGTGCAACTCCGCCCAAGCAAAGACACCTGAGAATCAGCACAGCAGGCCCTGCCCCNCACAAGGATCAATGCAGGCCCTCACAGCAGGATCTGCAGAGTGGCATACACGAAAGTGAAGTCCGCTTATCACTGAGGGTTTAGTGAAGAGAGGGGACCATGATCTGTTGGGTCTGGGGCTT
>NW_023252094.1:0-664 GCF_002007445.2 Ailuropoda melanoleuca
AGAGACGCCTTTCATTTATTAGTGTCAGGAATTAGCTCTGATGTGGCAGTGCAACTTGTTCATGAAGCCAGTGAGTGCTGAAGCTGATCCAGCTCTCCCTTCCTCTGGGCTGCCCACAGAGCTAGAGCCCACCGCAGTACACACACACAGCCCCACGGTTTGCCTTGATGATAATAGCTATTGTTTGCTCGAGTTTGTTCAACACTGTCTTTGATATTAATAATAATGGCAAACATGTGCTGAATATTGACTATGCATCAGGCTTTGTGTTTAGTAACTGAGGTTTGGGTACCATTGACCATGACCCACTGAGTTAGTGTTTCAGCCATCACAAGCCACAGGGACGGGCCGATCTTGAATGTTCATCATTGGACAAATCGGGTTCTCTCAACCTGGGCCTTTGCTGTGCCATCCCTTCTAAGAGCAAATAACTGATGAATATNATGAATATTCTAACTGACCCTGTGTTGTGGGAGGGGTCCCCAAGACCATCCCCAGGCTCAGTGATTTGCTAGGAGCATTCAACAAATAGTCACACTCATGACTATGATTTATTGTAACAGAAGGACACATTCAAAGCAAAAGGCACATGGAGCCGAGTGCAAGGAAATCAGGAGCAAGCTTCTGAGAGTCCTCTCCCAGTGGAGTCCCACAGAAGGAGCTT
>NW_023252095.1:0-1941 GCF_002007445.2 Ailuropoda melanoleuca
CACTAGGGGAATATAGCACATAGAACTCATGGCTTTTTTCCCATGATTCTTTAGTCTTTCAACTTAAATTTTTAAAAATTTTTTTCCTTCTTTTAAAATTTTTCTTCTTTCCTTTTTCAACCAAATTCTTTTTTATCAACCTTTTTTAAAAGCCTTTTTTAGTTTTCATTTTTACACTCACATCCTAACCCTTCACTGTATTTAAACTTATATTTGTTTATACATACTTTTTTCTTACTTTAAAATTTTGGGATGCAGTTTCTTCTAACAGAACAAAATACACCCAAAATCTAGTGTATGGCTCTGTTCTATTCACCTGCTGATCATATTCTCTTTTCTTTTTTTTTTCTTCTGTTTTTTTGTTTTGTTTTGTTTTCATTAAAGTTCTTTTTAATTTTCACCCTTACAGTTACATTCCATCCTCTCAAAGTATTTAATTTTATTTTTGTACATATAAGTTTCTCTTTCTTTACAATTTTGAGATATGGTTTCCTCTAACAAATTGACCAAAATACACTCAGGAGATAGTGTATTGCTCTGTTCTGTTCACCTGTCTGCTTATATCCCTTCCTTGTGTGTGTGTTGTTTTTTGTTGTTGTTGTTGTTGTTCTCTTTTGTCGTTATTTGTTTTTTAATTTCCATTATTACGGTCACATTCTATCCTTTCACTGTATTTAATTTTACTTTTGTACATATACAAATTTTTCTTTTGTAATAATTTTGGGATCTAGTTTTATGAAAAACAAAAAACAAAAACAAAACAGACCAAAAAACACAGAGAATCCAGCATATTGCTCTATTCTGCTCACCTGTCTGAGTATATTCTCAGATCCCCACCCCCAGTTTCAGGTCTCTTCTGATTTGTTTAGTGTATATTTCCCTAGGGTTGTTGTTATCATTTTAGTATTTTCTCTTGTTCCTCTATTCTTCTCTGGACAGAACGACAAGACAGAAAAACTCATCTCAACAAAGAAAACAAGAGGCAGCACTGACAGCCAGGGACCGAATCAGTATGGACATTAGTAAGATGTCAGAACTAGAGTTCAGAATAGCAATTATAAAGAAACTAGCTGGGATTGAAAAATATATACTAGTCACTACAGAATCCCTTTCTGGAGAAATAAAAGAACTATAACCAAGTTGAAATAAAAAAGCCTATCAAACGCAATAAAAAATGGAGGCTCTAACTGCTAGGATAAATGAGGCAGAAGAGATAATTAGTGACATAGAAGACCAAACAATGGAGAATAAAGAAGCTAAGAAAAAGAGAGATAAACAACTACTGGATCACAAGGGAGCAACTTGAGAGAGAAATGATCTATAAAACAAAACAGTATTAGAATAATTGAGATCCTGGAAGAAGAGGAAAGAGAGAGGGGGAAGAAGGTATATTGGAGCAAATTATAGCAGAGAACTTCCCTAATCTGTGGAAGGACACAGGCATTCAAGTCCAGGAGGCACAGGGAACTGCCCCTCAGGGTCAACAAAAATAGGTCAATAACCCAACATATAATAATGAAACTTGCAAATCTCAGAGACGAAGAAAAAATCCTGAAAGCAGCTCGGGACAAGAGGTGTGTAACCTACAGGAGTAGAAACATTAGACTGACAGCAGACCTACCCACAGAAACCAGGCTAGCCAGAAAGGACTGGCATAATATATTCAGGGTGCTAAATGAGAAAAATATGCAACCAAGAATACATTATCCAGCTAGGATGGCATTCAAAATAGAAGGAGAGAAAAAAGCTTCCAGGACAAACAGAAACTAAAAGAATTTGTGACCACTAAACCAGCCCTGCAAGAAATATTAAAATATTAAATATTAAAACGGATCTTTGAAACTCAAACTCAATCACAAGAGATAATTTGGAAATTTTTCAAATACATGGAGGCTAAAGAGCATCCTCCTAAAGAATGAATGGTTCAACCAAGAAATTAAA
>NW_023252096.1:0-1051 GCF_002007445.2 Ailuropoda melanoleuca
ACATTCTTCCCACTTCTTGATGATCCCCACGTACCCTTCACAACTCGGTCACCCTCACCAGGAAGCCTTCCCAGCTCTCACCCTCCCAGTCTAAGCTACACCCCCCACCGTGCGTTCCCATGGCTTTGAGAATGTATTTATTACAGAGCCCGTCATCAGGGTGGTAGTCGCTAGCTTACTGTTCTGTTATCCACCTACATCCCTACTTCCCAGATCACACAAAAAAGTGACTTCTGTGCTGTGTGAGTTTGGGAAGCCGAAGAGAGCCTTTCAATGGACACAATGAAGGGTCTCCTAGAGATATTATAAAAGATGTGCCTAAGAAGTTATAGTTTGGGGACAGGGCTGTCTTCACAAGGACCATTTGGAGAGACGCCTTTCATTTATTAGTGTCAGGAATTAGCTCTGATGTGGCAGTGCAACTTGTTCATGAAGCCAGTGAGTGCTGNCGAGTGCTGTAGCTGTTCCAGCTCTCCCTTCCTCTGGGCTGCCCACAGAGCTAGAGCCCACCGCAGTACACACACACAGCCCCACGGTTTGCCTGGATGATAATAGCTATTGTTTGCTCGAGTTTGTTCAACACTGTCTTTGATATTAATAATAATGGCAAACATGTGCTGAATATTGACTATGCATCAGGCTTTGTGTTTAGTAACTGAGGTTTGGGTACCATTGACCATGACCCACTGAGTTAGTGTTTCAGCCATCACAAGCCACAGGGACGGGCCGATCTTGAATGTTCATCATTGGACAAATCGGGTTCTCTCAACCTGGGCCTTTGCTGTGCCATCCCTTCTAAGAGCAAATAACTGATGAATATTCTAACTGANGTGAATATTCTAGCTGACCCTGTGTTGTGGGAGGGGTCCCCAAGACCACCCCCAGGCTCAGTGATTTGCTAGGAGCATTCAGCAAATAGTCACACTCATGACTATGATTTATTGTAACAGAAGGACACATTCAAAGCAAAAGGCACATGCAGCCGAGTGCAAGGAAATCAGGAGCAAGCTTCTGAGAGTCCTCTCCCAGTGGAGTCCCACAGAAGGAGCTT
>NW_023252097.1:0-227 GCF_002007445.2 Ailuropoda melanoleuca
AAATCTAAAATGCAGTTTTTATATTCTCACCTCAAGAAGCTGGAACAGCAACAGAGGGACAGGCCTAATTCTCACACGAGGAAGCAGTTGACCAAAATTAGAGCAGAAATCAATGAATTAGAAATCAGCAGTACAGTAGAGCAGATCAACAGAGCTAGAAGCTGGTTCTTTGAGAGAATTAATAACATTGACAGACCTCTGGCAAGACTTATCCAAAAGAATAGAGA
>NW_023252097.1:260-1281 GCF_002007445.2 Ailuropoda melanoleuca
ATGACTGAAAAGGGAGAGGTCACGACCAGCACCATTGAAATTGCAAGGATTATTAGAAACTTTTATCAACAGCTATATGCCAAAAAACTAAACAATCTGGAAGAGATGGAGGCCTTCCTGGAAACCTATAAACTACCAAGACTGAAACAGGAAGAAATAGATTTCTTAAATAGGCCAATTAACTATGAAGAAATTGAGTCAGTGATAAACAACCTTCCAAATAATAAAACTCCAGGCCCAGACGGTTTTCCTGGGGAATTCTACCAAACATTCAAAGAAGAAATAATACCTATTCTCCTAAAGCTATTTCAAAAAATAGAAACAGAAGGAAAGCTACCAAACTCATTCTATGAGGCTAATATTACCTTGATCCCCAAACCAGGCAAAGACCCCCTCAAAAAGGAGAATTACAGACCAATTTCCCTAATGAATATCGATGCCAAAATCCTCAACAAGATCCTGGCAAATAGAATCCAACTGTACCTTAAAAGGATTATCCATCATGACCAAGTGGGATTCATCCCTGGGATGCAGGGGTGGTACAACATTCGCAAATCTATCAGTGTCTTAGATTTTATTCAGAAACAAAAATTCAGAAATCATATGATTCTCTCAATAGATGCAGAAAAAGCATTTGACAAAATACAGCATCCTTTTCTGATTAAAACCCTTTAGAGTGTAGGAATAGAGGGTTCATTTCTCAAGCTCATAAAAGCCATCTATGAAAAGCCNGATAAAAGCCATCTATGAAAATCCTATAGCAAATATTATTCTCAACGGGGAAAGCTGGAAGCCTTTCCCTTAAGATCAGGAACACGACAAGGATGCCCACTCTCGCCTCTATTATTCAACATAGTACTAGAAGTCCTTGCAACAGCAATCAGGCAACAAAAATGTATAAAAGGTATCCAAATCGGCAAAGAGAAAGTCAAACTGTCTCTCTTCACAGATGACATGATACTCTATATGGAAAACCCAAAAGAATCCACTCCCAAACTCTTAGAAGTTATAGAGCAATTCA
>NW_023252097.1:1430-1769 GCF_002007445.2 Ailuropoda melanoleuca
AATTAACTTAACCAGAGACATAAAGGATCTATATTCTAGAAACTATAAATCACTCTTGAAAGATATTGAGGAAGACACAAAAAGGTGGAAAAATATTCCGTGCTCATGGATCGGAAGGATTAACATAGTTAAAATGTCCATGCTACCCAGAGCAATCTACACTTTCAATGCTATCCCGATCAAAATACCAATGACATTTTTCAAGGAACTGGAACGAACAGCCCTTAAATTTGTATGGAACTGGAAAAGGCCCCGAATCGCCAAGGAACTGTTGAAAAGGAAAAATAAAGCTGGGGGCATCACAATGCCGGATTTCGAGCTGTACTACAAAGCTGTGAT
>NW_023252097.1:1932-2141 GCF_002007445.2 Ailuropoda melanoleuca
AAATGGTGCTGGGAAAATTGGACAGCTACATGCAAAAGAATGAAACTTGACCACTCTCTCACACCATACACAAAGATAAACTCCAAATGGATGAAGGACATCAATGTGAGACAAGAATCCATCAAAATCCTGGAGGACAACATAGGCATCAACCTCTACGACATCGGCCAGAGCAACCTTTTTCATGACACATCTCCAAAGGCAAGAGA
>NW_023252098.1:0-846 GCF_002007445.2 Ailuropoda melanoleuca
CAGTTTGAGCATGCTTTATAATTTTTTTTTTCTGTTAAGCTCATGAATGTCCATGTCATGAGTAGTCACATGACAAAAAATAAACAGTTATCCCTTGGCAATAAACTAACCTTTCAAAATAAATATTGCTACAAATTGTGTCTCAAGAAACGTGTGCTAATTAAAGTTGTTAAGATTTCACAATATCTGTTAGCATTAGAAGCCATCATACCTGTGACAGCTGGGCGTTAATCTTGCCAGGGGCCTGCATCACCCCAAACCTTCCCGAACACAATGCACTACTCTCCTTTGGTGGCAGCCTCAGGCTGATCCCCAGACCACTTCTCTAGGTTTATCTTACCACTCCTTCCAGATTTTGTGCTGTCCTTAAAATAATGAATTATAATGTCCTGTCATGCCCTGGCTTTTCTCTTCTCTGCATCTTTACTCATGTTAAGGCCTAGAATGCCATCCCCTGCTTCCCAACCTAGCATTGGGTCCTCAGACATATCTGCATCTTCCTCACGTTCTATGGTCCTGTCCAGGTGCTGCCTTCACAGAACTTTTTGATGACCCTGGTCTCAGGCGTGTCCTCCTTCGAGCTGCTATGGCTTTTTGCGTTTTCCACTCTTGCCACATCTCGTCTTGTTTTAAGTTACTCATGTGCTAATTTATTTCTTCTAATCAGACAGTGCTTTCAAGACCCATGAAGGAAGGGACGATGTCTCATCTATCTTTTTCATTCCCTTAATGCCCACTACATTGCCCAGCATAGTGTCCAGTCAATAAATATTAGTTAAATGACACATCTTTCACTGAACCCATGTTTTTGTTTTGTTTTGTTTTTCCTGAAATAAGATCTGTAAA
>NW_023252099.1:0-425 GCF_002007445.2 Ailuropoda melanoleuca
TCTCATTAACCTTCTTAAAGGCATGATTCTCTCATAGGTATCCCTCTAACTGGTACATTTAACTGTGAAAACGGAGTATTATTTTAAACATCCAGTGGGAATCACACTATTTGGAAACCATCAAAGTAAACTGGCTTCAAACACGCTACCCTGAGGATGACTTCATCTTGAATTAAAAATATTTATATAAATATTCTCCAAGGACAAAGATGATTAATGGTAACAATAGAGGGGTGCTGTGTTTCTGATTGGTCTCCAGGGTTTGCTGCACTAAAGATGTAAATTTTTTTTTTACTATAAATCACAGAAAGTGCATTAAACACTTTAGGGAAAAAGGATATCTTAAAGGGATTTTGTCCTCTGGCATAATTAAGATGAGACACTCCTCTTAATAAATAAATAAATAATATCAAATAAAATAAATA
>NW_023252099.1:447-571 GCF_002007445.2 Ailuropoda melanoleuca
AAATAAATAAATAAATAATCGGAAAATTTCCCCATCAATTATACAAATTCTCAGGATTGGAAGGGGGGTGGAATCTAGTTATCAAGAACTATTTTTCTCTTATCTAATCTCTAATCTAAATGTA
>NW_023252100.1:0-267 GCF_002007445.2 Ailuropoda melanoleuca
CAGGCGGAGGGAAACACTGGGAGACAAACTGTCCCAGAGAGGCATGGAGGGGACAGAGGGGGGTGGAAAGTGGAAGAAATCAGGATTGGAAGGAGAGGGCTGGGGCTGGGCCCCCCCCCAGCATGGGGCACAGGGAGCTTGAGGCAGAGAAAGAGAGGAGGGGGAGAGAGATGGATGGGGGTCCAGCTCCAAGGGAGAGGAGGGCAAACCATCCCAGACCTCTCACATCGCCCCCATCCCGCGTGTGCTCTCCCCCTGGTGCGCCCC
>NW_023252100.1:8122-10200 GCF_002007445.2 Ailuropoda melanoleuca
CACAGAGAAACTTGGCAACTGCGAATCGAGGACTAGCTGGGGGAACAAATAGGAGAGAAGGGAACTTTGCAGGGAGCAAGGAAGGGAGGCTGATAGCAGGTGGGAAGAAGGACAAATTGCCCCAGGGGGTGATCAGACAGAAGCAAATGCGGGAACGAACCACAGGGCTCAAAACACCAAGCCGAGAGATAAACTCACCCCAAGAAGACACGAGACACAGTCGAGGTAGAAAGGTTGCACTTGGCATGTTGTCTGAGACACCCACGTGGGAGTTGCCAAGAGGGATCACGCACGGAGCAAAATCAAAACCAAACAAGAACCACCAAACAGCCAAAGGCACACGTGTGTGCGTGCACACACACACACATGTGCCAGTTACGTATTCCATGTTTACACTCAGCATTGACTTTTGTTTTAGGCGATGCCAAGATTAAATTACGACGTGCTAATGGCCCACCCAATGGTAAAGGACTTGACCAACCCAGGAAATACATCAATATTCTATTAATAACTATGGAGATCCATCGGGCCTGCCTAGATCACCACGGGCACAGCTCGTTTATTTAGAGTGTGGCATTCCAGCCCTTCAGGACATGTCCCACCCCCAGCAGTAGCACCGGCATACGTGACAGCCAGAGGGGATCATTCGTAAACACTATCCTACTTCAGCGTTAGTTGCAGTTACAACTATATCACGATCAGTAATAATCGTTATTTGCTCGGGTTTTGGTTGTAAAACAATGACCAGTTATAGAGAGGATGAACGTCAGTTTTAAAGATATTATTCAGATTGGGGAAAATATTTCACATGTGAACGAAAATGTGTACTTAATGACATAAATATTATGGCCCGCGATGTGCCCCGTTTCCCTGTTTTAAATTTTAAACATAAATGACAATGCCGAGCGGCCACAAGAAATGGCAGAAATGAAGTGATTCCAGTTATTTTATTCTTCATAATTACGGTGCTATTGTTATTCATGAGAAATCTGCTGTTTCAAGACAAAAGTATACAGTGTCGTGGGGCTGGAGAGGGGATCCAGTCTCAAATGAGCTTCAACGATTCTGAACCTTTAGAAACTTTTAGATTTTAAAGAGCTTTATTGAGATACAATTTGTGTGCCATAAAGTTCACCTATTTAAAGGGTACAATTCAATGGTCTGATTGAATGGTATTGATCTCCACAGAGTTGTGTAATCATACCGTAGCCTAATTTGAGAACAAACCCTGTACCCACTGGGAGTCATTCTCAGCCCCCTACTCCCAAGCTCCTCCTCCACTGCCCTTCCCTACCCACCTCCCCACTAATCTACTCTATTTCTTTTTCTATTTGCCTATTCTGAACATTTTCTACAAAAGGAATCACACAATAGGTGGACTTTTGTATCTGGCTTCTTTCCTTTAGCGAAAGGTTTGCAAGGCTCCTTCGTGACATGGCATGAATCAGTATTTTATTCTTTGTGTTGCCAAATATTACTCATTTCTCTAAAGGCTCCTTCATGACATGGCATGAATCAGTATTTTATTCTTTGTGTTGCCAAATATTACTGATTTCTCTAAATGCTCCATATTTTGTTGGTCTCTGTATCGGTTGATGGACATAGAGGTGGTTTCCACTTTCGGGCAACTACAAGTAAGGCTATGAACATTTACGTACGAGTTTTTGTGTTGACATCCGTTTCCTCTCACTTGACTAGGTGCCTAAGAGTAGGATTTGGGGGTCATACGAAACTTAAGCACCTTGAGGAACCCCCAAACTGTTTTCCAAAGCAGCTGCACCATTTACATTCCCGCCAACAGCAGATGAGCATTCTGATTTTTCCTTTTCTTGCCGACACTTGTCTGTCTCTTCTATTAGAACCACTCAAATGGGTGTGAAGTGGTATCTCATTGTGGTTCTGATCTGAGTTTCCCCGATGACTAATCATACTGAGCATCTTTTCATGTGTTTTTGGCTGTTTTGCATATCTTCNCATACTGAGCATCTTTTCATGTGTTTTTGGCTGTTTTGCATATCTTCTTTAGAGACATGTCTATTCAAATTCTTCGACCATTTAAAACATGGGGTTGACTTTTT
>NW_023252101.1:0-570 GCF_002007445.2 Ailuropoda melanoleuca
CTTACTTGTCTCCTAAGGGCCCCACCTCTCATTCTATCACAGTGGGGATTTAGGCCTCTGCATGTAACTGTTAAGGGGACACAAGCAACCAATCTATGGCATGTACCATGTGCAGACACTGTGCTCAGTGCTTGGGATAGTGGTGAACAGACATGGCTGCTGCCCTCAGGAAGCTTGTTATCCCTGGGGAGGCCTGTTCATCAAATAACCAGAGGGAAAAATTTAACCACACCAAATAGTATATAAAGGTGGAGGACACAGTGAAATTGGAGGATTTAGGGAGGAAATAACCTAAGAGAAGGAGTCAGAAAGGCTTCTAAGATTGCACTAAGACCCAAAGTACAACAAACTGCTGACTAGACCATGGGAGAGAAAAGGAGGGTGGATCTCCCAGGTCAATGGAACAGCATGTGCTGAAGCTCTGAGGNCGTGCTGAAGCTCTGAGGTGGAAGGTAGCATGAAACATTCAAAGAAACCAAAGAAAGCGCATGTCACTGGGGCTTAGAGAACAAGCATGAGTATAGCTCAGAAGGGGTTAGGTGGGGGCCAGACCCTGTCGGACTTGGTAGG
>NW_023252102.1:0-867 GCF_002007445.2 Ailuropoda melanoleuca
AGCATGAGGTCACAGTGCCAAGTTGTGCAGCCAGAGAAGAGCAGGGTCCCATGGGGACTGTGGGTGCCTGGAGCTGGAGGCGGGGGTGGCGGTACTAACACCCCTTGGTCACCTCTGATGCCTGAGAGGATGGGCTACTGGGGCCTCCACCCCAGACATGGTCCATCCTGACCACAAGGAAGTGACATGTCACGGGGGTGAGGAAGTCCCTCAGAGCAGGAAATGTTCAAGTGTGGCCCCACTCTGTGGGACGAGTGTGGACAGCGAGAGGAGCAGCTGTGGACCGTGGAAGGGACAGCAATCTGAACGCAATCTTGGACCAGGAGCTGTCCTGTCATTGGGATTGAGAGGACTCGGGTCACCAGGACTAAGGCTCTGCCAGGGACCTGGCTGCTTCTCTTCCCAGCTTCCTGCACCCCGGCCAGCTTGAGTCACCGTGGAAGAAGATTGTGAGACCAGACACAGGCTGGACAAGGAACCAAAGAGGCCTCAGAAAGCAGAAGTGGGCCGTGGAGACCGGACCCTCTGTGAGGAGGCTTGAAATTGCCCCCCTCAGGAGCCTGGCTTTGCGAGGGGTGTCGTCTGTGCTGCAGACATGACACCGGGGGACGAGAGGCCATGGCTGCCTGTAGCTCTGCTCCTTCTGCAGGTCCCAGCTGAGCGGGGCTGAGCCTGGGCTGGGAAGTCTGCCCTGAGTGGGAGGGAGGGAGACAGGGGACGGGGTGTGGGGCTGCCCAGGGGATGGAGGGAGGACATGGGAGGGAGGAGGGAGAGCAGAGAAGATTTTAGGGTCGGCCAGCACTGCCTCAGCAGTGACCAGGAGGATTCAGTGTATAAAGCAGGTGAGTCGTGTCCACTATAGTGGAC
>NW_023252103.1:0-3096 GCF_002007445.2 Ailuropoda melanoleuca
AATAGACTGGTGATGGGTAGTAAGGAGGGCATGTATTGCATGGTGCACTGGGTGTTATACGCAACAAATGAATCATTGAACTTTACATCAAAAAAATAAATAAAACTAAAAAAAAAAGTTCTTTCTTAAATAATGTTGCTTTATAATTCTAAAGCACACAAGATGTAGTACCTATTCCCCTTGACTGAATGTCGTATAGAGAAAGTTATTTCATAATCACTAAGAATCTGGGCTTTGGATTTGGGCCCATCTGTGTTCTTGACTGCACCACTTATTGGCTTTCGATCTACATGCAAAAAAGTACCAACATCATCACACTGCAGGGCTGGGCCAAGAATGGAGTGGAAGAATGTGTGTAAAGTGCACGGCTCACTGTCTGGCTCTGTGTACTCTATACATGTGTGCAGTTGTGATCACTGCTTAGGAGCCAGAGCTCAGAACCACTCTGGCTCCACATCTTACCATCATATGCATTGGCAAGTACCTGCCCTGACATCCTTTCTTCACTGTCCAACTTGCATAGTACTAATTCTCTCCTGTTCACCTATAAGTACAAGCCCAAAGAACTGCCCAAAAGCACTCTGTAAAGTATCAAAGTTCCAAAGAACATGAGGAAGTTTTGTTACTGCTGTCATCAGAACAAAGACAGTAAAACCCTGCTTCTGCTCCTTACGTGAGTTTTTAGGCTGTCATAGGAACAGAGTTCTATTCATTTCAGTGGGTTTATTGTAATGGGAAAAAGTGTATGGTAGCACCAAGCTAGACGTGATCTCTAAAAAGGCTGGTGTTGAGTGTTAAATGTTATCCTGTTTTTCCTGAGATCTTTAGAAGGAGGCAGTGCTCAGAGCAGAGGCACCCTGAGCATTATTAGAACTTGAATTTGAATCCAGGACTGCGTATGGCTTCCTCAGTGTAAGTGTGCTGCCTGATCTGTAGTGACCATGCCCCTCAAATAGGCTATGGGAGGAATCCCCTTCTTTATCTCTCTCTTTTTCTTAAGATTTTATTTTTAAGTAATCTCTACACCCAACATGGGTCTCGAACTTACAACCTCAGGATCAAGAGTTGCATGTTCTACCAACTGAGCCAGGCAGGCCCCTCACCTTCTTTCCCTAACGAGTACATCTGGATCTGACTGTGGATCCTATGTTCCTTGAGGATAGATCTTGACTTCTCAAGTGAATTACATTTTGCAACTGTCTTTATCAAACATTAATATGCATGTAAATCACCCAAGATTCTTCTTAACAAGTGGGTTCTAATTCATGAGGTCTGCTCTAGCTGTAGAGTCTACATTTCTAACAAGCTCCCAGGTGATGCCAATGCTGCTGATCCATAGACAGAACACGCTTTGTGTAGTAAGGGTGTATCAGGAAAGCTCCATTGGGATTTTACAGAGCACACAGGCTGAGGGTTTTGTATTTAAGGAAGAGCCCTGAGCAAAAAGAAACCTGTGGGTGGAGGCATGGATGAATGGTTCCCATGGCCAGCTGGGAATGACAGCATTGACAAGGGATTGTTGAGGGATTGTAAGGCCTATGGCCGTAGAGGTGCCAACTTGAGCCCACGGTCTTGAAGAGCAAAGACGTGATTTTTGACCAGTCCCTCCATACTGGAGACCAAAGGGGTTTCAGGTAGGAATCTCTGGATAGTACTGTGCCTGGAAAAACATTCCAGCAAATAGCACAGTCAGAGATGGCCGCAATGACTCTGGTACTGCTCCACACACTCCCCACACTCAGCATGTCTCAGCCCAAGTGCCCACTCTTTTCAACGCCAGATTTCTAGAGTCTAGTGATGCTATGATAGTAGCGGTTGTTGGTGTTTTTCAGAGTAGAAACTGTATTTGCATGACACCGGGTTATACAAGGGTTTAAAAAGAAGAAAAAGTGGCAGAATGAGGAGGGGAGCCGACAGTGAGGAGGAGCTGGCCATAGCAGTGACACGTAGCAGGACCCAGGACACTCGTCATCAGGAATGACTCCATCTGTTTCCCCGATATGCCCTCCGCATGTCCCGGGTCCTCTGCTGGGCTGAAAGGGCCTCCTCTGGCCAGTGATCTGAAGCCTGCAAAGATGCCAGGCTAAGCCATCATTCAGTAGATCTCATATTTGTTGGCGCCCACAGGCCAGTAGCTCTGGGCTGATCTGCAACTCCCAGCAGTCCTCAGTCTTCTCCTGGGCTCTGAAGTATCCAGGAACTCCAGCTTTCTCTTTTGGCCTTTCTTCTTCAGGATATGGATCTCAGCCTTTGGGGATGCTGCCGGCTCCTGAATCAGTTGTAGGGATATCACCGTAGCCTTTTTGAGGGCGCTTAGCTAGGGTGACTGTGCACGGGCAAGGGGTGAGAGCATTGGGGGAAGGAATTCTCTTTATCCTTTGGGTCCACAGCCTCCTGGGCCAGAACCTTAGCTTCCTGTTCTTTTTGCTTCACCTTAAGCCTCTCAGTCTCCAGATCTTTGTCCTCATAAGCACCATCCACTCTGGCATTGGGGTGCTCAGCCCATGTGTCCCCTGACTCCCCTGGGAGCCCAGCAGATGGTCCAGGTAATGGCCATAGCTGTGGTTAATATTGGAGAACTCAGGCTGCAAATGTCCTGAAATCTATTTCATTTAATACAACCACCCTGCAAGGTAGTGGCCATTATTATGTCCATTTTCCAAGTAAAGAAACTAAAACACAGGGAGTGTTTTAAGGGACCAGGTCACACACCTAATTAGTGAATGTCTCACTGTTTCCCACCCTTTGCCCCTCCACTGGCCATTAGCCATCATGTTGTATATGGTCATTAAAAAAAATCCTGTTATTCTACAGGTTGTAGTAAATGCCCAGGTAGTGATGGGGGGACTCAAAAGTATCTGGCAGGCCTTTCCTTCCTGAATATGGGGGAAGAAGTTATAGGCAAGTAGGAAACACACTCACTGTTGGGGCAGCAGCCACTGTGCCATGGGAACTCATCACCAAATCTTTCCCGTGAGGGGCAAAACTTAAATACAATGAATGAGGGCTTCCATAGAAAAACAATGGAAGTGTTGAACCATGCTTGCATCCCACGTATGAATCCCACTTGGTCATGATGGATAATCCTTTTAATGT
>NW_023252104.1:0-184 GCF_002007445.2 Ailuropoda melanoleuca
TTTCCCAGCACCATTTATTGAAGAGACTGTCTTTTTTCCACCAGATGTTTTTTCCTGCTTTATCACAGATTCGTTGCCCATAGAGCTGAGGGTCCATTTCTGGGTTCTGTATTCTGTTCCATTGGTCCATGTGTCTGTTTTTGTGCCAGTACCATGCTGTCTTTGTGATCACAGCTTTGTAGTA
>NW_023252104.1:492-710 GCF_002007445.2 Ailuropoda melanoleuca
GTCTCTGGTTAAGTTAATTCCAAGGTAAAGTATGGTTTTGGTGCTATTGTAAATGGGATGGATTCCCTAATTTCTCTTTCTTCAGTCTCGTTATTCGTGTATAGAAATCCAACGGATTTTGGGGCATTGATTTTGTATCCTGTCACATTAGTGAATTGTTCTATAACTTCTAATAGTTTGGGAGTGGATTCTTTTGGGTTTTCCATATAGAGTATCAT
>NW_023252105.1:0-1007 GCF_002007445.2 Ailuropoda melanoleuca
GTCGGCCTTCCCAAACAAAATGTATACACCTTACATTTCTTTTTTTTTTTAAAGATTTTATTTATTTATTTTACAGAGAGAGATAGCGAGAAAGGGAACACAAGCAAGGGGAGTGTGAGAGGGAGAAGCAGGCTTCCCACTGAGCAGGGAGCCCAATGCGCGGCTAGATCCCAGGACCCTGGGATCATGACCTGAGCTGAAGGCAGACACTTAATGGCTGAGTCACCCAGGTGCCCCTACACCTTACATTTCAGTCAAGAAATATAGCTTAGCATCTTTTTAACCGTTAATGTGGCTGCTGCACAACTGACACCTCATAGGAGCTCATTGACTAAATAGACTGAATAAATGAACAGTGTTACTTAATTCATTTTAATCGTAAGAGTAGTCCTGGGGATTTGGTGGTGAGGGGCAAGTGAAGAATTGCCTCTGAAAATTTCTCAATGTAATTACCTGCTGGAATCAAGAGGCAGGGGGGAAAAAAGTACAGTGTCTTGGAAAAAAGGAAAGAATACCCTGATAAATGTGCAAATGATATGCTCCCCGACTCCAGAAAAATTTCCTTAGCATACATACAGGTCTAGTTTGGAGAACTACAGTGTTGGTACCTTAAACCAAAAGTTTCCTCAACTTGCCACCAAATTTCTATCCCCATCTCTCTCATCTGTCTGTGTTTTAGTCCTAGCCCATTTGGGATTAATATTATCCTCTGCATTTCCAGAGCANCATCCTCTGCATTTCCAGAGCACTTTGGGAAAGGTCGGCTCTCTTACTGCTCACATTTACCCACATATTAGAAAGAGCCGTCTCCTCTGTCACCCTAAGAGTCTAGGACCCTCTTGAAGGCAGGGACCTTTTAAATCTCCTTTACAGTGTCCAGTTCAGGGTATCATTACACAGTGTAGGGAGTCATCACATAAATGTTTAATTACAATAAAGAGTGTGATCTGCTTAGTATGTTAATTAGCAGTTCTGTTCAACCCATTTGTGCTAAATCGCACTCTGCT
>NW_023252106.1:0-1109 GCF_002007445.2 Ailuropoda melanoleuca
CTCCCATAAAATGCCACAGCGTTGCAGATTGGATAAAAAAACATGACCTATCCATTTGCTGTCTACAAGAGACTCATTTTGAACCCGAAGATGCATTCAAACTTAGAGTAAGGGGATGGAGTACCATCTTCCATGCAAATGGACCTCAAAAGAAAGCTGGAGTAGCAATTCTCATATCAGATAGATTGGATTTTAANAGACTGGATTTTAAACTAGAGGCCATAGAGAGAGATCTAGAAGGGCACTATATTATTCTTCAAGCAAGTATTCAAAAAGTGGATATGACAATTATAAATATATATGCCCCCAACAGGGGAGCAGCAAGATATACAAGCCAACTCTTAACCACAATAAAGAAACATATAGATAAAAACACATTAATAGTAGGGGACCTCAACACCCCACTATCAGAAATAGAACACCCTGGCAAAAACTCAGCAAAGAATCAAAGCCTTTGAATGCCATACTCGACGAGTTGGACCTCATAGATATATATAGAACACTACACCCCAGAACCAAAGAATACTCATTCTATTCAAATGCCCATGGAACATTCTCAAGAATAGATCATGCTCTGGGACACAAAACAGGTCTCAGCCAATACCAAAAGATTGAAATTATCCCCTGCATATTCTCAGACTACAACGCTCTGAAATTGGACCTCAACCACAAGGAAAAGCTGGAAGAAACTCAAACACTTGGAGACTAAGAACCATCCTGCTCAAGAATGACTCGATTAACCAGGAAATCAAAAAACAAATTAAACAATTTATGGAGACCAACGAGAATGAATACACAACGGTCCAAAACCTATGGGATACTGCAAAGGCAGTCCTAAGGGGGAAATACATAGCCATCCAAGCCTCACTCAAAAGAATAGAAAAATCTAAAATGCAGTTTCTATATTCTCACCTCAAGAAACTGGAACAGCAACAGAGGGACAGGCCTAACCCACTGACAAGGAAGGAGTTGACCAAGATTAGAGCAGAAATCANGACGAAAATTAGAGCAGAAATCAATGAATTAGAAAAGTGAAGCACAGTAGAGCAAATCAACAGGACTAGAAGCTGGTTCTTTGAGAGAATCCATAAAATTAGCAGACCACTGGC
>NW_023252107.1:0-517 GCF_002007445.2 Ailuropoda melanoleuca
CAGAGTGTAGGAATAGAGGGTACATTTCTCAATCTCATAAAAGAAATCTATGAAAGCCTACAGCAAATATTACTCTCAATGGGGAAAAGCTGGAATCCTTTCCCTTAAGATCAGGAACACGACAAGGATGCCCACTCTCGCCACTATTNGAAGACTTTCCCTTAAGATCAGGAAGATGACAAGGATGACCACTCTCGCAATTACTATTCAACATAGTAATGGAAGTCCTTGCAACAGCAATCAGAAAATGAAAAGGGATAAAAGGTATCCAAATCAGCAAAGAAATCAAACTGTGTCTCTTCACAGATGTCATGATACTCTATATTGAAAACCCAAAAGTATCCTCCCCCAAACTACTAGAAGTTATAGAGCAATTCAGTAATGTGGTGGGATGCAAAATCAATGCTCAGAAATCAGTTGCATTTCCATACACAAATAATGAGAAGGAAGAAAGAGAAATGAGGGAATCCATCCCATTTACAATAGCACCAAAAACCATACGTTACCTTGGAATTAA
>NW_023252108.1:0-595 GCF_002007445.2 Ailuropoda melanoleuca
TTTATTTGACAGAGAGAGACAGCCAGTGAGAGAGGGAACACAAGCAGGGGGAATGGGAGAGGAAGAAGGAGTCTCCAGCAGAGCAAGGAGCCCTATGTGGGGCTCAATCCCAGGACCCTGGGATCACTCCCTGAGCCGAAGGCAGACGCTTTACGACTGAGCCACCCAGGCTCCCCAGAAGTTTTTAATACTTGGAAACAGTAGGGACCAGAAACAGAAGGAGGACTTTGCATGGGGCTGAAAGTGAGAGAGGCTGGTTGAAAATATATATAAAGAATAGCTGAAACTCTTTGTTTCCTCCCCAACTCAGTGAAGCCCTGTGCTGTCATAGGGAGGTTTAGTCTCTGGAAAACTGAATGGGTTGGTTCTGAACTCAAGCACCAGTCTCATTAATGGATAGGTCTACAAGGCAGANGTACAAGGCAGATACAAGCATAAATATTAAACCCTAAGCACCTGCCTCTCATTTTCTCCTTACTTCTGCTCCCAGAATGCCAGCAGGTCAGAGATTTAAATTCGCCCCCAGAGGCAGAAAATCTTCATATGCTGGCTCATCCTTCATTAACATACTACTGTGAAATCTACCTTTCATTAA
>NW_023252109.1:0-1585 GCF_002007445.2 Ailuropoda melanoleuca
ATAATTATTTTAATTAATACCAATAGGTATGCAATAATTAGGTATAATATTGCTCTCCAAAGTAGCTGTATCAATTTATACTCCTAACAGGATTATGTGTATACTTCCACTGATCCATACCTTTTCCACCATTTGACACTGCTAGACTTACCAACTTCTGCCAATTTCATGCCTGAGAATTACAATGTGACTTTAATTTGCACATCCCTTATTGCTAATGATCTTGAGCATGTTTTTAACTATTTGGAAGCCATACGAGTGTTCTTGTCTGTGGACTACTTCTTCAAAGGTTTTGTACTTGGATATTCTTCTTTATTAATTGGTAGAAGTTCCTTATATATTCTGAATTGTAACATTTTACCAGTTTTATATACACATGTTAAAAATAACTTCTCCCAATCTGAGGTGCTCTTTTTCCACAAGTTTCTGTTGATATCCAGAAGTCTTTGATTTTAATGTAATCAAGTATGTACTTATTTTGCTTTGTGTTTTGTGCTTTTTTGGATTTTTACAGCATCGACTTTGTCGAGATATAATTTAGTGCAATAAAATTTGCCACTTAAAGGTATACAACTTAATGAGCTTTAACGTTTGTCTACAGCCATGTAACCATCACCATGACCACTAAAAAAAAAAAATCATTTCCATCTATTTTATGGAATCAAAACAACTGTGTGTCTCTGCTGTAAATTCCCACCTCCTTCCTCCAGCCCTTGGCAACCCCTGATCTGCTTTTTGCCGCTGGGCCTTTGCCATCCTACCATTTCATATGCACGGAATCGTGCACTATATAGCGTTAAGGGTGTTGCTTCAGTCGCTTGATTTAAAGCTCTGAGTTGCATCTACATTGTTGTGCAGATTAATAGTTCATTCCTTTTATTGCTAAACAGGATCCCTTTGTAAGTTGTTGGAAATGTGGGTTTACTAATAAAGCTACTCCAAACTTAGAACTTCCAGCAGAAACATGGGTATGGAACTGAGATAAAGAGGTGGGAATGGATTGGTGCATTCTACATACATTTATGCTTAAAAACTGCCAACCTGTTTCCTAAATGTGCCATTTTGCACTGCCATCGACACTGGGAGAGCTGCAGTTGCTCTCGGTATTGCCGACTCTTGGTCATACGCGTCTTTTCCACGTGGGCTGTTGCAGCAGCTGTGCAAGGGCTATGCCACTGTGGTTTCAGTATGCTCCGCCCTGACAACTGACGACGTTGATCATCTTTTCACGGGCTTACTTGCCTCCTTCAGGAACATGGGCTTCAGTTTCAGTGAAACACTGAAAAGACTCCAACTTCTCCAAAGGCATCCTGCACATACGGACTTTTCCCACTCCTTATCCCCTCAGCTATAGTTGATACTATTTATCCCTTTGTTCCCACCAAAAATACTCTCCTCCCTTGACCTTTTGACTCTGAACTAGCCTGTCTTCTTCTTCATGCTCTCCTTGTTCTCATCTTGAGCCCCTTCTTGGTCACGTCAAGTTCATCCATGGTTCACTCTTCTTCTCTTTTTGCAAGGGCCACAAAGACCTGCCTCACCGATCCAGCTAGAGCCTGCCTCTAGAAAACCTCACCTCTGCCAT
>NW_023252110.1:0-558 GCF_002007445.2 Ailuropoda melanoleuca
TCAAACTTTACATCGGAATCTGGGGATGTACTGTATGGTGACTAACATAATATAATAAAATTAAAAAAAAAGAGAGAAAAAAAAAACCAATTTATGGAGACCAACGAGAATGAAAACACAAAGGTCCAAAACCTATGGGATACTGCAAAGGCAGTCCTAAGGGGGAAATGCNGGCAGTCCTAAGGGGGAAATGCATAGCCATCCAAGCCTCACTCAAAAGAATAGAAAAATCTAAAATGCAGTTTCTATATTCTCACCTCAAGAAGCTGGAACAGCAAGAGAGGGACAGGCCTAATCCACTCACGAGGAAGCAGTTGACCAAAATAAGAGCAGAAATCAATGAATTAGAAAACAGAAGTGCAGTGGAGCAAATCAACAGGACTAGAAGCTTGTCTTTGAGAGAATCCATAAAATTGGCAGACCACTGGCAAGACTTATCCAAAAGCAAAGAGAAAGGGCCAAAATTATTAAAATTATGAATGAAAAAGGAGAGGTCACGACCAACAACATTGAAATTGGAAGGAATATTAGAAATTTTTATCAACAGCTATATGCCAA
>NW_023252111.1:0-2662 GCF_002007445.2 Ailuropoda melanoleuca
GAGATTATTCCCTGCATATTCTCAGACCACAATGCTTTGAAACTGGAACTCAATCACAAGGAAAAATTTGGGAGAAACTCAAACACTTGGAAACTAAGAACCATCCCGCTCAGGAGTGATTGGGTAAACCAGGAAATTAAAAATAGTTTAAACAATTTATGGAGACCAACGAGAATGAAAACACATCGGTCCAAAACCTATGGGACACTGCAAAGGCAGTCCTAAGGGGAAAATACGTAGCCATCCAAGCCTCACTCAAAAGAATAGAAAAATCTAAAATGCAGTTTTTATATTCTCACCTCAAGAAGCTGGANACTGGAACAGCAACAGAGGGACAGGCCTAACCCACTGACAAGGAAGGAGTTGACCAAGATTAGAGCAGAAATCAATGAATTAGAAACCAGGAGCACAGTAGAGCAGATAACAGAACTAGAAGCTGGTTCTTTGAAAGAATAAACAAGATCGATAAGCCACTGGCAAGACTTATTCAAAAGAATAGAGAAAGGACACAAATTAATAAAATTATGAATGAAAAAGGAGAGGTCACAACCAACACCAATGAAATTGGAAGGATTATTAGAAACTTTTATCAACAGCTATATGCCAAAAAACTAAACAATCTGGAAGAGATGGAGGCCTTCCTGGAAACCTATAAACTACCAAGACTGAAACAGGAAGAAATAGATTTCTTAAATAGGCCAATTAACTATGAAGAAATTGAAGCAGTGATCAAAAACCTCCCAAAAACCAAGAGTCCAGGGCATGATGGATTCCCCAGGGAATTCTACCAAGCATTCAAAGAAGAAATAATACCTATTTTCCTGAAGCTGTTTCAAAAAATAGAAACAGAAGGAAAACTACCAAACTCATTCTATGAGGCTAATATTACCTTGATCCCCAAACCAGGCAAAGANGTATGCAGCCAGTATTACCTTCATCCCCAAACCAGGCAAAGACCCCATCAAAAGGAGAATTACAGATTGATTTCCCTAATGAATATGGACGCCAAAATTCTCAATAAGATCCTAGCTAATAGGATCCAACAGTACATTGAAAGGATTATCCACCAAGACCAAGTGGGATTCTTCCCTGGGATGCAGGGGTGGTTCAACATTTGCAAATCGACCAGTGTGATAGATCATATCAACAAGAATAGAGTCAAGAACCATATGATCCTCGCAATTGATGCAGAAAAAGCATTTGACAAAATACAGCATCCTTTCCTGAATAAAACACTTCAGAGCGTAGGGATAGAGGGTACATTCCTCAATTTCATAAAAACCATCTATGAAAAGCCTACAGTGAATATCATTCTCAATGGGGAAAAGCTGGAAGCCTTTCCCTTAAGATCAGGAACACGACAAGGATGCCCACTCTCGCCACTATTATTCAACATAGTACTAGAAGTCCTTGCAACAGCAATCAGAAGACAAAAAGGGATCAAAGGTATCCAAATCGGCAAAGAAGAAGTCAAACTGTCTCTCTTTGCAGATGACATGATACTCTATATGGAAAACCCAAAGGAATCCACTCCCAAACTATTAGAAGTTATAGAACAATTCAGTAAGGTGGCAGGATACAAAATCAATGCCCAGAAATCAGTTGCATTTCTATACACGAATAACGAGACTGAAGAAAGAGAAATTAGGGAATCCATCCCATTTACAATAACACCAAAAACCATACGTTACCTTGGAATTAACTTAACCAGAGACGTAAAGGACCTATATGCTAGAAACTATAGATCACTTTTGAAAGATATTGAGGAAGACATAAAAAGATGGAAAAATATTCCATGCTCATGGATTGGAAGAATTCACATAGTTAAAATGCCCATGCTACCCAGAGCAATCTACACTTTCAATGCTATCCTGATCAAAATACCGAGGTCATTTTTCAAAGAACTGGAACAAATAGTCCTTAAATTTGTATGGAACCAGAAAAGGCCCCGAATCTCCAAGGAACTGTTGAAAAGGAAAAACAAAGCTGGGGGCATCACAATGCCGGATTTCGAGCTGTACTACAAAGCTGTGATCACAAAGACAGCATGGTACTGGCACAAAAACAGACACATCGACCAATGGAACAGAATAGAGAACCCAGAAATGGACCCTCGGCTCTTTGGGCAACTAATCTTTGATAAAGCAGGAAAAAACATCCGGTGGAAAAAAGACAGTCTCTTCAATAAATGGTGCTGGGAAAATTGGACAGCTACATGCAAAAGAATGAAACTTGACCACTCTCTCACACCATACACAAAAATAAACTCCAAATGGATGAAAGACCTCAATGTGAGACAGGAATCCATCAAAATTCTAGAGGAGAACATAGGCAACAACTTCTATGACATCGGCCAGAGCAACCTTTTTCACGACACATCTCCAAAGGCAAGAGAAATAAAAGATAAAATGAACTTATGGGACTTTATCAGNGGCAACCTCTTTGACATTGGCCACAGCAACTTTTTTCATGACACATCTCCAAAGGCAAGAGAAACACAAGAAAAAATGAACTTGTGGGACTGCATCAAGATAAAAAGCTTCTGCACTGCCAAGGAAACAGTCAAAGAAACTAAAAGGCAGCCCACGGATTGGGAGAAGATATTTGTAAATGACACTACAGATAAAGGACTGGTATCCAAGATCTACAAAGAACTTCTCAA
>NW_023252112.1:0-1361 GCF_002007445.2 Ailuropoda melanoleuca
AGATGGCGCCCGCCGGGATCCAAGATGGCACTGGACGGACCACTTCCGGTTCGGCGGCAGTTGCATGACCCATCCCCAATTCCGGTTCATCAGGTGTAACGTGAACCGCCCCAGGGGAGCAAGTTACCCTCCCCACCACACACGTGCCCCACCTAGACCTATGCAGGTCATCCCCATTACGGTCATTAAGCCCAAAGACATAAAGGCACCCGCCGGGATCCAAAATGGTGCCAGATAGGACACTTCCAGTTCGGCGGCAGTGTCGTTACCCGTCCTCCACTTCCGGGTCGGCGGGTGTCAAGTGGCCCACCGCATGGGGGCAAGTTATCCCTTCCCACAACACACGATGGCACCCGTCGGACAACAACATACTGCCTGAGGGCTTACTTCCTGTTTGGCAGGGTCATGTGATCCACCCCCACTACCGGTTCTGAGGGACTCACGTGACCCGCTCCCACTTCCATTTCCACGGGTGTCAGGTGACCCTGACACACTTCCGGTACGGTGGGTGTCACATGACATCCCCAGGTGGGCAAGTGACTCTTCCCCACCTCACACGTGATCTGCCTAAACCTACGCAGGTGGTCCTCACTAGGCTCATTAAGCACCGAGACAACATGGCACCCTTTGGGCCCCAAGATGGTGCCGGAGTGCCCACTTCTTGTTTAGCAGGGTCACGTGATCCACTCCCACTTCGGGTTCGGCGACAGTCCGTGACACGTACCCACTTCCAGTTCTGCGGCCATCACGTGACCCGTCACCCACTTCCTGTTCGGTGTGCACACAGTCGGTGGTTTCGGCAGAGCATCGCACAGCAGGCAGGGTCGGCGGAGCATGCACATCAGGCGGGGTCAGCCGTGCGCGCACAGCCGGCGGGGTCGGCGGAGTGCGCACAGTCGGTGGATTCGGCGGAGTGCGCCTAGTCGGTGGGGACGGCGGTATGTGCACAATCGGCGGGTCAGTGGTGTGTGCACATTAGGCAGGGTCAGCGGTGTGCGCACAGTCATCAGGGTCCACGGTGTGTGCACAGTCGGTGGGCACGGAGGAGTGCACACAGTCGGCAGGTCCAGAGGAGTACGCACATTCAGCAGGGTCGGTGGAGTGCACACAGTCGGCGGGGTTGGCAGAGTGTGCAGTCGGCGGGGTCAGCGGTGTGCACAGAGTTGGATGGGATGGCAGAGTATGCACACTCAGCGGTGTCAAGGAGTGCGGACAGTCAGTGGGGATGCTGGAATGTGCACAGGCCTCGGGTTCGGGGGAGTACACAGTGTCAGTGGGTTCTGCAGAGTATGCACATTCGGCAGGGTCTGCGGAGTGTGCAGAGTCGGCAGGGTCGTCAGAGTGAGCAGTCAGCAGGGTCA
>NW_023252113.1:0-182 GCF_002007445.2 Ailuropoda melanoleuca
AGATGATTATGGTTGATATTTCCCACGACTGTGTGGTGTCTCATAGACCACTATGGTTCACTCTCGTCAGGGTTCCGCGACCACTTACCCTCATGTTTCAATATTCACGAAGGGTGATGATAGTGCTAAGACGGTCCCTGTACGGTGTTGTTTCTGACGGACGTGTTTTGGGCCTTTTGGTT
>NW_023252113.1:389-1265 GCF_002007445.2 Ailuropoda melanoleuca
TTGGTTCTAAGGGCTGGATCCTCCCCAGGCCCCTACACCCAATGTGGAATCGGGGTCCCCAGTGAAAAGGCTGCTGTTCGCTGGAGGTGTTTCCCTGGACGCTCTGCTTTATTACCAATGAGAAGGGCGCTGAGTCCTCGAAAATCCTGAACCTTTTCATTCATGCTCACTTACTCACGAGACATGATGGTCGTTGATATTTCCCTGGACTGTGTGGGGTCTCAGAGACCACTATGGGGCACTCGTCAGGCTTCCGCGACCACTTTCCCTCAAATTTCCCTATTCACGAAGGGTGATGATAGTGGTAAGACGGTCCCCGTACGGTGTTGTTTCTGACGGACGTGTGTTGGGTCTTTTCGTTCCATTGCCGCCAGCAGTTTTGACAGGATTTCCCCAGGGAGCAAGCATTTCGTTGGAAGAGGGTTTTGGCCGAATTGTCTTTCTCAGTGCTGTGTTCGTCGTGTTTCACTCAAGGTACCAAAGCACCTGATTCCTGTTCCACCTTCCATAAGGCCGTCGTGACTTCAAGGGCTTTCCCCTCACACTTTGTTTCTTGGTTTTAAGTGCTGGATCCTCCCCAGGCCCCTACACCCAATGTGGAATCGGGGACCCCAGTGAAAAGGCTGCTGTTCACTGGAGGTGTTTTCCTGGACGCTCTGCTTTATTACCAATGAGAATGCCGCTGAGTCCTCGAAAATCCTGAACCTTTTCGTTCATGATACCTTACTCACGAGAGATGATGATCGTTTATATTTCCCTGGACTGAGTGGGGTCTCAGAGACCACTAAGGGGCACTCTCGTCAGGTCCCGCGACAACTTTCCCTCATGTTTCCCTATTCACGAAGGGTGATGATAGTGCTAAGACGGTCCCTGTAC
>NW_023252114.1:0-2642 GCF_002007445.2 Ailuropoda melanoleuca
AAAAAAAAAAAAAGTAATCTTAGCCACACACCCCTTGTCCCAATTCTAATTATATGTTTGGTTGTCTATGACCAAACCAAACCAAGCCAAACACCCTGATTTCAGTGTGTATTCTTCATACACTTACATGTATATATTTACACCAATCACACAAGACAGTTGAGATATTGCATTTCACAAAATTTCTCAGATTCTCTGGTACAACTGCTATCAATCTTCTGGGATAATAAGAAGGTCACAGAACTTCCTCCTCAACAATATATTATTAACAAAAATATTACTCTTATTTTCTAATTAAGTGGCAAATATATAAACTTTAATTATGTTTTATTTCAAAAGGAGGGTAAATAAAAGTTCTTTCCCCAAATAAACAAATTCTATATTCTATATGCCAAGGCAATAAGTTTGATTTAAAACTTTATAAATTACAAAGTGTAAGTAATATGCATTATTTTATAAAGGATACATATTGATTATGGAACCCAATAAATAACTAGCTTATGTGTCCTTTAGGATGTTTTTGACTTATTTTTCATAATCCTTGTTACAAAGAAGGGGTCAAATTAGTAAATGTGGGCAAAAAGAAAAATAAATATTTAACATAGAATTTAATGTTTACTGTCTCTAAAGATTAATTTTTCTTATAAAAGAAAATTCCTTTTAAAATTTAATGAATTCTTTATAACATTTTCAGAAAACAAATATTTAAAGATATAGACAAATTAAAATTGAGCAGTTTTCTGACATGATAGATTTGATTCAATACATTTTTTTCACTTTATTTTTAAATTTAAAATTTTTTTTTATTATATTATGTTAGTCACCATAGAGTACATTCCTGGTTTCTGATGCAAAGTTTGATGATTCATTAGTTGCGTATAACACCCAGTGCACCATGCAATACATGCCCTCCTTACTACCCATCACCAGTCTATCCCATTCCCCCAACCCCTCCCCTGTGAAGCCCTCAGTTTGTTTCTCAGAGTCCATAGTCTCTCATGCTTCATTCCCCCTTCTGATTACTCCCCTTTCTTTATCCCATTCTTCCCCGACCCCTATACTTTTAATTAATTCATTAAATATCTGCTGATAAGATGATGGTATTCAAGCACTTTCTGGTTATAATAGTATTTTCTATCATAAATTTTATGATTTTAATATTATTATGTAAATTTTGTTTTGTTTTTTAATAATATATTTTATTATATTATGTTAGTCACCATACAGTACATCACTAATTTTTGATGTAAAGTTCCATGATTCATTACTTGCGTATAACACCCAGTGCACCATGCAATACATGCCCTCCTTACTACCCATCACCAGTCTATCCCATTCCCCCAACCCCTCCCCTGTGAAGCCCTCAGTTTGTTTCTCAGAGTCCATAGTCTCTCATGCTTCATTCCCCCTTCTGATTACTCCCCTTTCTTTATCCCATTCTTCCCCGACCCCTATACTTTTAATTAATTCATTAAATATCTGCTGATAAGATGATGGTATTCAAGCACTTTCTGGTTATAATAGTATTTTCTATCATAAATTTTATGATTTTAATATTATTATGTAAATTTTGTTTTGTTTTTTAATAATATATTTTATTATATTATGTTAGTCACCATACAGTACATCACTAATTTTTGATGTAAAGTTCCATGATTCATTACTTGCGTATAACACCCAGTGCACCATGCAATACATGCCCTCCTTAATACCCATCACCAGCCTATCCAAACATGGCACAAAACTGATGCTGCTTAAGGAATGAGTGAAAATTTCTCCCAAGTAGATTCACAGATCTTTATTTAAGTATTGCAAGGAAAAAGAGTGTTGAAAAATAATTTAATTCTATTTAAATAAATAAATAAATCATTATGTGTAATCGTATTATATATAGTGTACATTGTCTTTGACCAAAGATAATTAACAATTTCCAAGAGACAAAATCAATGGGGACAAGAGACCATTGAATATGACTTTTATATGTTATTTTTGAATTATCTTCTCTTTCGCTATCACACATGTGACATTAAAAAAGAAAATAGCTTCAAAGTGACAAAAAATCCACAGAAGCATTGATTTGTAGAAACTTAATTAAAGTCACTATACATTGCCTAATTGAATTTAAATTAAAAAATATTAATGCATAAAAAGAAAAAGAAAATATGTATCACCACAAAAAATAAAGTTATTATTGTAAATACCCTTAAACCCTATGATTATGTGGACTATTAACATGCATACATATGCAATTAAAATTTAAAAAGTTAATATGGCCAAAAAGATCAATGTTACATAATTATAATTGATTATAATTAAATTAAAATATATAATATATAGTTACATAAATAATTTTAAGCCCCATATTTCCTTAAATAGTTAGACACATGGTGAAATTTTAAATTTTAATGAGAAGGGAACTGAATATTATATGAGTATATTTGTTCACAGAAACTATCAAAACCAGATTATATATATATATGTATATATATATATATATATATATGGTATAATTTATATTATGTAGGCTATTTTAATTTTATTAAAGTATAGACTTTGTGTAAAAATATTAATATTTGTATATAAATTATAATTTGGAATTATAAAAGCATTCCCACATTTATTTCTTTTTTTTTAAGATTTTA
>NW_023252114.1:7018-11516 GCF_002007445.2 Ailuropoda melanoleuca
AAAAAAAAAACAGGGGCACCTTTGACTCAGGGTGTGATCCTCACGTTCTGAGATTGAGCCCCACATCAGTCTCCTCCACTAGGAGCCTGCTTCTTCCTCTCACACTCCCCCTGCTGTGTTCCCTCTCTCACTGGCTGTCTCTCTGTCAAATAAATAAATAAAATCTTAAAAAAAAAAAGAAACAAGAAAGATGGAAAGAAGTGTAGGAGGAAATAATAATTGCTGACAGGGAGGTATAGATGACACAGTGAATAATACAGTTAACTTCAATTCAAAAAGATCATTTTTCATTAAGACACAAGTGTTTTGGGGAAGATGACAGTGGAGTGGGAGGCCATTACCCTCAAGAAAAGGAGACATAGGTAATGTTCCTAAAGCACAAAAAGAGTCACAGAGGCTTAGACGAAAAGAGAAGACAGAAATTTATCCAAAATAAAAGAACAGAAATAGACCATGGCTAAACATCAAAGCAAAACAGATACAAGTAACATCCCTGATAGGGAATTTAAAATAATGATCAGAAAGACACATACTGGAATGGAGGAAACAGAGGAAGACATGAGTGAGGCCCTTACCACAGCGATAAGAAACAACTTAGCAGAGATAAAGGGCACAAGAAATGAAGTGAGAAACACACTTGATGCAATAATGAGCAGGATGGAAGAAGCAGAGGAACAAATTAGTAATCTAGAATGCAGAGTAATAGTAATCAAGCTCAACAAAAGAGAGAAAAAAAATCATCACACAAAATAAGAGTAGATTTAGGCAAGTCACTAACTATCAAATAACATTCATACTACATGGGGCGAATGGGTGGCTCAGTCGGTTGTCTGACTCTTGGTTTTGGTTCCGGTCTTGATCTCAGGGTCATGGGATCAAGCCCCACACCACGCTTTTTGCTCAGAATAGAGTTTGCTTATGATTGTACCTCTCCCTGCGTGTGCTCTGTCTCTAAAATGAATAAATAAATGAATTAATTAATTAATACATATTTAAGTAACATTCATATTATTGGAATCCTAAAAAAAAGGAGAGAAAAAAGGGGAAGAACATATGTTTGGGCAAATAATAGCTGAAACCTCCCTTAATCTGGGGAAGGAAACAGATATCTAGATCCAGGAGCCACAGAACTCCCATTAAAGTCAACAAAAGCAGATCTACAGCAAGACATATTGTGATTAAGTGGGAAAGGTATAGTGACAAAGGAAAAAAAAATGTACAAGCAGCCAGACAAAAGAAGGCAGCAAATCATAAGGGAAAACCCATAAGATTAGAAGGAGATTTTTCAAAATAAATTTTGCAACCTGGCAGGGAGTACCATAATATATTCAAATTGGTGAGTGGGGAAAATCTGCAGCCAAGATTACTCTATCCAGCAAAGCTATAATTCAGAATAGAAGGAGAGATGGAGTTTTCAAGAAAAACAAAACAAGACAAAAAAGTAAAGGTGTCCATGACCACTAAACCAGGACTGAATGAAATATTAAAGGGGACTGTTTGAATTGAAAGGAGAGAACATAAGTAACATTATAATGATAGGAAACACAAAATCAGTAACAATGAATATTTCTGTAAAAAATCACTCAAGGGAATAAACAGCAAATTGATATAAAATATAACAAAATATGACTAAAATGTGAGGAAGAGAGGAGTAATGAATGGGTTCAAACATTAAACACCACAAATTAATTTGGATGGCTAAATGCAAAAGATGTTATATACAAATCTAATTGTAATCATATATCAAAACCCACTAATACACATGAAAATAATAAAGAGAAATAAATTCATTCATATCCCTAAAGAATATGAGCAAAACTTTAGCCACAGAAACAAAATAAGGGATCAGAGAAAATTATCAGTAACAAGCAAAAAACAAATAATAAAATGACAATAAATGCATATCTCTCAATTATTACTTTGAATGTAAGTGGACTAAACACTCAAATCAAAATACATAATGTGACAGAATGGATTTTTAAAAAATGAAAAAAAAAAGACTCATCTTTATGTTGCCTACAAGATAATTTTTTTTTTGGACCTAAGGACCACATAATTTTTTTTAAAGATTTTATTTATTTATTTATTTGACAGAGATAGAGACAGCCAGCGAGAGGGAACAAAAGCAGGGGGAGTGGGAGAGGAAGAAGCAGGCTCATAGCAGAGGAGCCTGATGTGGGGCTTGATCCCATAACGCTGGCATCACGCCCTGAGCTGAAGGCAGATGCTTAACCGCTGTGCCACCCAGGCACCCCAGAAATCAGTTGCATTTCTATACACGAATAACGAGACTGAAGAAAGAGAAATTAGGGAATCCATCCCATTTACAATAGCACCCAAAACCATACGTTACCTTGGAATAAACTTTACCGGAGACGTAATGGATCTATATACCATATGGTATATACCATATATACCCAGGTGCCCCCTTTATTTGGACCTAAGAAACCTGTAGATTCAAAGTGAGGGTTTGGAGAACCATCTATTATCTAAATAGATGTCAAAAGAAAGCTGGAGAAATAACTATATCAGAAAATATACACCTTAAAACAAAGAATGTAATACTGGAAGAAGAGCACTACAGAATATGAAGGAAGAATTCATCAAGAAAGATATAAAAATTATAAATATTCATGCACCCAACATAGGAGCAACCAGATACATAAATAGTTACTAACGATCACAAGGGAACTAGTAGATAATAATACAGTATTAATAGGGAAATTTAACACAACACCTACATTGATGGATAGATTATTGAAGAAGAAAAACAACAAGGAAACAGTGCCTTTGGATGACACATTGGAACAGATGGATTTAACAAATATATTCAGAATGTTCCATCCTAAAACAGCAGAATACACACTCTGCACAAGTGCATATGGAATATTTCCCTGAATAGATTACATAGTAGCTTACAAAACAAACCTCAAAAATTCAATAAGGTCAAAGTCATGCCGTGCACCTTTTCTGAATACAGCACTATGAAAATAAAATTCAACCATAAGAAAAAATCTGGAAAGACCACAAATACACGGAGTTAAAACAACATGCTACTAAACAATGAGTGGGCCAAACATGTAATAAAACAAGAAATAATGTGTATGTTGAAACAAATGCAAATTAAAACGTAAAGTTCCCATGACTTTGCAACTTAAGCAGTCCTAAAAGGAAAGTATATAGCAATACAGGCCTACCTCAAGAAGCAAGAAAAATATCAAACCATAGTGATTAGAGCAGAAATAAATGATATAGAAACAAGAAACAATAGAACAGATCAAAGAAACCAAGAGGTGTTTCTTTGAAAAAATAAAAAATAAAACTGATAAACCCCCGGCCAGATTTCTCAAAAAGAAATGAGAAAATGCCCATGCAAATACAATAAAAAATAAGAAATTAGAAATAACACCACAGAAATACAAACAATTGTCAGAGTATATTATGAAAAATATATGAATATACTTCAATAAATTGGAGAATCTGGAAGAAACGTATAAATTTCTAGAAACACATAAACTAACAAAACTGAAACAGGAAGAAATAGAAAACATGAACAGGCCAATAACCAGGAAAGAAATTCAATCAGTTATAAACATTCTTCCAACAAACACAAGTATAGGGCAAGATGGCTTCACAGGCAAACTGAATTCAGTAGTATAAATAAATGAAAAAAAAAAGTTACAGAGATGAAAAGTAGAACAGTAAGATTGTAATTACATTGGTGACAGATGGTGACTATATTTATATTGATGAACACTGGGTTATGTATAGAATTGTCAAATCACTATATTGTATACCTGAAACTACTATAATGCTGTATGTCAACTATACTTCAATAAGAAAAGAAAAGAAAAAAAAAAGTCACAATGATCAAATGGGATTTAGTCCTGGGTTGCAAACATGTTTCAACATTCACAAATCACTGAATGTGAGACGCCACATTAATAAAAGCAAGGATAAGAACCATGTGATCATAAAAACCCTCTACAAAGTAGTGCTGAGGAAACATACCTCAGTATGATAATAGTCATATATGGAAAAAAAAGAACAGGTAATAGTCTAAATAGGGAAAACAGAGAGCTTTTCCTCTATGGTCAGGAATAACACTGGGATATCCACTCTCACCACCCTCACTGCCACTACAAGAGGTCCTACCCACAGCAATCAGGAAACAACAGCAACAACAACAAAATAAATGACATTTATATCAGCAAAGAAGTCAAACTTTCACTATTTGCAAATAACATAATATTCTATGTAGAAAAGGTGAAAGAATCACAAATTAGCTTGAATGAATCAGCAATGATTACTTGGGCTTTAAAAATATGAGACTATGGACTCTGAGAAACAAACTGAGGGCTTCAGAGGGGAGGGAGGTAGGGGAATGGGATAGACTGGTGATGGGTATTAAGGAGGGCACACATTGCATGGTGCACTGGGTGTTATACGCAACTAATGAATCATCAAACTTTACATCAGAAACCAGGGATGTGCTGTA
>NW_023252115.1:0-1063 GCF_002007445.2 Ailuropoda melanoleuca
AGAAAGCCATTAAGAAACACAATAGTACCATTGTTATTTCTTAGGGAAAAATTCCTTCCAGTGTATTTTGTTTATTTGTTTGATTTGGGGCCATGCCATGAAACCCCATGATTTGATGCATCTAAGAGCTTTATAGAAGGGAGTTTGGAGACTTGGAATTCTAGAATTTGGAATCCTGGATGAAAGAAAGGGTCATGAATGTGAGAGTGGAAGATACAGATGGATGGAATGCAATTAAAAGTTTAGCAAGTACACGTGTTGGTCCAGTGCAACGTAGCCAAATGTTAGAAAAATTACAGTTGAACCAAAGATAGGAACAAAGACGGCAACTTGAACTTATTTTTGCATCATTTATCATTAATTTGTGATTATTCTATCTTGTCCATTTGTTAAGACTCTTTTGGGGGCCACCTGGTTGACTCAGTTGGTTAAGCATCTGCTTTGGACTCAGGTCATGATCCCAGGGTCCTGGGATGGAGCCCTGCATTGGGCAGGGAGCCTGCTTCTCCTTCTCCCACTCCCCCTGCTTATGTGCGCTCTCTCCATCAAATAAATAAAATAAAATCTTAAAAAAAAAATACTCTTCTTGAAGGTGGGAAAATGATACCTACTTCATTTTCAGGGACTAGCAAATTTCAAGGAATCCCTTGGTTAATAGATTCAGCTTGTATAGCTCATGAACAAACTGCCNCTACTTCATTTTCAGGGACTAGCAAATTTCAAGGAATCTCTTGGTTAATAGATTCAGCTTGTATAGCTCATGAACAAACTGCCTTGTAATAAGCAGATCTTCATAGGTTATAATAAGGAGTACATATATGGGGAAGGTGTTGGCAAAGGCAGTCCTGATGAAAAAAAAGTGTATTCCCTAAAACTTGGTTGAAATTCTTTTAAAACACATGCAATAGAATGTTAAGAATGAATTTTTTCATGATGTCTGTTTTGGCTGAGAGTCGAAGGCCAAGAACAATAAGTGTTTAGTATCCTCACATTTTAGAGTGAGATGCTGGACAGGCAATGCAATATTACAAAAAGGGCAGCTCAGGGGCACCTGGGTGGCTCA
>NW_023252116.1:0-2622 GCF_002007445.2 Ailuropoda melanoleuca
TCTGTGAGCCCCAGGGGACCTCCGACCCCCTCCCCTTACCTCTGTGACCCCCAGGAGACCTCCACCCCCGCACTCACCTCTGTGAGCTCCAGGAGAACTCTGACCCCCTCCCCTCACCTCTGTGAGAGCCAGGAGACCTCCGCCCCACTCCCTTCCACCTCTGTGAGACCCAGAGCTCACAGGGGCCCTGCTCTGCCCCAGGCTGGACATAGGAACCAAGTCCCCAGGCTGTGAAGACTTTCCGGGACTACCACCCCACCATGGGGCTCCGGGATGATATGATGGTCATGCTGCCCCCGTCAGGTACACGGGCCCCTTGCCAGCTCCCGGGAGTGAGCCAGCCATGGTGGTGTCCATTGTGGGGGTGGGGGGTGGCAGGCCCTCCAGCCGCTGCTGCCCACAGCCCCCTTCTTCCCCCCACGCACACTAAGGAAGAGGTTTAGGCAGCCAGGAAGGGAGAGTCTTTCGGTGGGTGGGCTGTGTGTGGCCCAAGGCACCCCGGGGTCGGGCTGCAGGAAGGCGTGGGCAGTCCCGGCCAGCTCAGCCTATCGTGAACTGTCTTCCTTCCCACAGATCCGTGCTCTTCTGGGGGCAAGGAGGCTCCCTGACGCCTCTGGAGACCCACCTCGGCCTTCCCAGGTAGGAGGGAGGCAGGGTGACTGCCCTGCCCTGTTCTCCGGGGCCTGTGTGGGCAGGCCCTGGCCGCCTCTCTGTCTGCTGGGCATCCTGCCTCCCACTCCCCACACCCCCCACCCCGCTGCCTGGCCATCCACTCATGATTCAGGCCTCAGCTTACACGTTACCTCTTCCAGGAAGCCTTCTCTGATTTCCTAGGGCTGCCTTAACAGATTACCACACACGACAGAAGTTCACTCTCCACCGTTCTGGGGCGGGAGACCCAGAGTCAAGGAGTGGGCCAGGCTGGTTCCTTCTGGAGGCTCCAGGGCAGAGTTTCTGCTGGTGCTGGCGGTCCTCGCATCCCTTGGCTTGTAGACACATCCCTGCTGTCTCTGCCTCAGTTGTCCCACGGCTGGCCTCCCTCCGTGTCTGGGTTCAGATGTCCCTCTTTTACGAGGACACCAGTCATGGGTGGCAGGCCCACCCTCAGCCCACAGTGGCCTCATCTCCATCCTTAACTGATCACATCCGCGAAGACCCTGTCTCCACGTAAGGTCCCGTTGTGAGGACCTGGCTGGACATGAATTTGGGAGATGCCATCAGCCCACTACGTTGTGTGTCCCACAGCCCCAGGCTCAACCCTGGGGTGCTGGGCCTTGGAATTGTCCGGAAACTCNAGAAACTCGGTCTTACCCAGAGGGCCCCATGAGCTGGGAACTGCCACCTTGCATGTCACTGCTGTCGCCGGGTTGGGTCCCTGGGAGCCCGTGGGACATGCAAGCAGGGGGACTCTTGGGATCACCGGCCCCCCCAAGTAGTCACCAGGAAACTGCCTGGCCCCTTACTGAGATCCCAGTGAAGAGTTTGGGAACTCACATAAAACAATAAAAAACAGAAGTGACATGCCTCACATGGTGTCAGCGGCAGCCCTGTGGCCCCTCCTGGCGGGCCTGAGTGTCTGTGTGTTGGGGCAACTTCCTCACCCTGCAGGGATCATGCCCGGCACCCCTCCTGGCATTCTGCTTGGCCGGCACCCCTCCCGGCACCCCTCCCGGCATTCTGCTCTCCCGGCCATGCTGGCTCTTCACCCCGTGGGGCGTTTGGGCTGTTTTCACTTCTCGCGGGTCTAATAGATGCTGCCAGCCTCCGGGCCTGTCTGCACCCCACAGATGGTTGTCTTAGGTGGGAGGAGAGGAGGTAGGGACATGCCAGGTCGGTCTCTGGAAGGTTTTACCTTCAGAGAGTAAGAGCCCCAGCTTCTTCCTGTGTGTCCCACCCCAGCGTTGGGGGTGCAGCGCCCCATGTGGACCCCCTCTCAGGTGCTGAGTCTGGGGGTGTTGTTGTGGGTTAGTGGCCCTTCTGGGGCTTTCTTACCACACCGGCCAGTGAGGGAGGGAGGCGCGGGGAAGTGCGTTGGGCTCCCTAGGCCCCTGGAAGGGCAGCACCATACCATGGCTGGCCCCGGGGCCGCAGTGGTGGGCTTCCACCGCTGCGGACCTTTTCACAGCCCACTGAGGTCGCACTGGCCTTGCAGGCCATGCGTGTCTGGGGGGCACCCTGCCGTGGATGGGGGCAGCCAGAGGCTCCGAGGAGTGCTTGCTGAGTGAATGGGGGCAGGGAGTGACCGTGCCTTTCCTGTCTGTGCAGGCCGAGCTGGAGCAGCTGACCTTGTCATCCCGAGTTGTCCGTTTCCACCATGCTACTGGGTCGCCTCCCCTCCCCACCCCTGGGCCTCCCTCTTCCACTCAATAACTATGTCCTGCAGTCTAGAATATAGACTCTTTGCAGAGGCTCTTGGGGAGGGCACCGTGAGCCCTGNATGAGCCCTGTCATGATCCAGGGCTCCTGGGGAAACCGAGGCGGGGAAGTGAGCATGCAGGAGACACTGATGGCTGGGCACCTCCTGGCTTGCGGGGACAGGAGGCACACGCGCCAAAGGACCGGGTGTGGGCTGGGGCGGGAAGGGAGTGGGGGTGCTGCTTCGGTGCTCATGGGCGCCCTGCA
>NW_023252117.1:0-838 GCF_002007445.2 Ailuropoda melanoleuca
AGGGCAACTGTCCCCATTCCTCATTATATAAATTCTGTATCATGGTAGATAGCCCAGGGTATGGCCAGTGGTCGTCCTCCTCCACTGCCCCACCCCAGCACAGATGGTGGTGGCTGAGGCTAGATGGTGTTTTATACACACAGTGTGAATTATGAGTCTGGGGCTGGCAGAAGTTTTAACAGGACATTTTCTTATGAAAGAGAAATCATGGTTATTGTGCCCCTTTTACAGATTCAGCGACTCCGTCCTCCAGTAGACATCTGTATCAGTTTCCAACCGCTGCTATAACAAATTACACAAACACAAATTTATCTCGTACAGCTCCAGACGACGAAGTCCTACAGTCAAGGTTTGGGGAAGGCTGCCTTCGTCCTAGAGGCCCTTCAGGAGAACCTATTTCTCTGCCTTTTCCCGCTTCTAGAGGCTGCCTGCATTCTTCGGTGTGGGGTCCCTCCCTTGACTTCCAAGCCAGCAGCATAGCATCCCCAGCCTTTCTCTCTCTGTTTTCATGTCACATGGCTTTCTGACCCTCACCCTCCTGCCTCCCTCTTATAAGGACCCTTATGATTACATTGTTCCCACCTGGATAATCCGAGATAATCTCCGCATCTCAAAATACTCAAGACAATCACATCTGCACTGCANCTCAAAATACTCAAGACAATCACATCTGTACTGCAACTTTTGTCATGTAAAGCAACATTTTCTCGGGTGACAGGAATAAGGACCTGGACAGATCTGGGGGGACGCTGTTCAGCCGACATCCGCATCTGTTGAATTTGAAACTCAATTTCTTTTTTTCAAAAACATAATCTCAGTCACAGTTTGAAAATCAGGA
>NW_023252118.1:0-1822 GCF_002007445.2 Ailuropoda melanoleuca
GAAAACTTAGAACGCTTCCAGAACTGCTGGATAACCAGACGGGTGCTGGACAGCAGCTGGGAATGCGGTGGGCACTTTCTCTTGGACGCCAACCTGCTCCAATGTGTGATACATGTCGCACAGAGGGCAGTGAAGAGCTGCTCCAAGGACCCAGGGCCCTTCTATGGTTGGAGAGGATGAGCATTTTCTCCAAGTGGACCCCTCCACTGGAACTCCCAGCACAAGAAGTACCCAGTCATTCCTCCCTAAGACAGACATCAATGGGCTCTTTACCACTTTCAAGTCTGGGGTCATGTCTACGGAAAGTATCATAAAAACAGAAGAGGAAATACGAGGACTCCTTTGGGGGAAAAAGAGCAGGCATGTGCAAGACAAAGATTACTGAGGATATGAGAGTCTTGCTAAAGAAAAGAGCATATTATGGAAGGAGAAATATTTAATACATCTCAAATTGATCATGAATCCTCATTGATGTGATGGCCGTATGAATCAGGTAGGACTTAGAAGCTGCATCTCTCTATCCCGTACTGCACACGGGATCATGGGACGCAGGTGGTACATTTCGCTTCTGACACTCAGGCCACGTGCCATTGTGATCATAGACACATGTGATCGAGAGGAGCCTGGGAACATCACGGTAACGGATGAACGCATAGCCTAGCTCGGTATTCTTCATGTGTCCTGTCTCCTTCCGTGCCCAGCTCCTAAGCTTCATCATACCAGTCTACCATGGAGAATTCATTATCTTAACGCAAACATGCTTCCAGAACATTAGTCTTTTTTTTTTTTTTAAAGATTTATTTATTCGACAGAGATAGAGAGCCAGTGAGAGAGGGAACACAAGCAGGGGGAGTGGGAGAGGAAGAAGCAGGCTCATAGCGGAGGAGCCTGATGTGGGGATCACGCCCTGAGCCGAAGGCAGACGCTTAACCGCTGTGCCACCCAGGCGCCCCCAGAACATTAGTCTTTGCAGCCGTATTATGCCTGGGATAATAAATTCCACTCTTTTTCTGTGGCATGGACAGGTATTCCTCCAACAACTTTCCAAATCTAAAATGCCCTCCTTCACCAAATTTATACTCTGATCAGGCTAAAACTTTCATCCAAATCCTTCCCATTGGTTGTCTTTCCAGACTGAGACACCTAACAATAGTCTTTGGTTGTGAGAGTTCCTCTTGCCTCTGGACCGCTTGACTCTTGCATGTCTGTGCTGCGTGTCCTGGGATGGAACTTGCAGGCACCCCTGCAATCTTCTAGACAGGACACAGGCTGATCTCATGTAAGAGTAGGAATGTACTTTGCTTTTTCATCACTTCTGTTGCTCGATGCTTTATATCCATCACATGGTTTACTATGGATATACTATCCAACTATCCAGTGTTTGCCATAAAATGCAGCTCTTAAGTTAACCTGCAACAGGAAACACCGCCAAGGTCTATGGTCAAGGACAGCAATATCTTCTGAAGCCACTTTCCCCTCTTTTATATTTTTACCCACATCTTGTTCTTTCCGTGAGTTCTTTAAATTTGCACTGAGAAGCACCAGTACCATGACGTCTCCAACGTCACTTGGCAGTGCACAAGTTGACCCCACGTCATGTCCCATAAGCGCACTTAGGTGTGTCCAATATTTTTAGTGCACAATAGATCGTGCAAAATCAGTTTTCGTCTCCACGGTGTTCATGTCGTCCCAGCCAGCAGGACCTAATGTTCCAGTTGAGGTCGGCTGCCTGTGTTCAAGCAGAAGCTGAATCATGTTGTCTCACGAGGCTGTCTCAGGTAGGTCGACGAGACACACAATAAAACCATGAATGAGGCCACTG
>NW_023252119.1:0-1279 GCF_002007445.2 Ailuropoda melanoleuca
TGGAGGGAGGGGCAGAGGGATAAGGAGAAGCAGACTCCCTGCTGAGCAAGGAGCCTGATGTGGGGCTTCATACCCGCCCCGGACCCTGGGATCATGACCTGAACCCAAGGCAGACAGCTAACCAACTGAGCCACGCAAGCACCCTGTACCACGTCTTTATGCATTCATTTGTTGGTGGACCTGGGCTCTCTCCATAGTTTGGCTATTGTGGACATTGCTGCTATAAACATTGGGGTGCAGGTGCTCCTTCGGATCAGTATATTTGTATCCTCTGGGTAAATACCTAGTAGTTCAATTGCTGCATTGTAGGGTCAGTCTATTTTTAATTTTTTGAGGAACCTCCATGTTGTTTTTCAGAGTGGCTCTATGGGAAAGAATCTTAAGCACGCTCCACGCTCAGTGCAGAGCCTGATGTGGGGCTGGATCTTACAACCCTAAGGTCACGACCTGGGCCAAAATCAAGAGTCTGATGCTGAACAGACTGAGCCACCCAGGCGCTCAGAACATATGTTTTCAGCTCTCTTCAGTATAGGTGTGGCTCTGGTGGATTATGACACCTTGTGTCTTTAACCTTTTGAAGAGCTGCCATTTTTAAATTTTTTTTTATTTTTGCCAAAATGCCTGCATCATTTTATCTTCCTACCAATAATTATTGAGGGTTCTAAATTCTCCATGTCCTTTCTGACACTTGTCATTTTCTGTCTTTTTGATTACAGTTATCCTAGAGCATGTGAAGTGGTATCTTGTGGATTGGCTTTGCATTTCCCTGAAGGCTACTAATGTTGAAAAGATTTTCATGGGTTTACTGGCCATTTGTCTGTCTTCTTTGGAGCAATGTCTATTAGAGTCCTTTGCCTATTCTTAAGTGGGGTTGTCTTTTTATTGAGTTGTAAGTGTTCTTTATCTATTTTGGGAACAAGGTAGACCATATATATTTAATGTGATTATCGATGGGGTTTGGTTTGAAACTACCATTTTACTATTTGTTTACTATTCTCATTTTCTTTTATGTTTCTATGTATCATTTGGATTCACGGAGCTTTTTTTATTTTTTTTATAATATTTTTTATTATGCTATGTTAGTCACCATACAGTACCTCCCTAGTTTTTGATGTAATGTTCTATGATTCATTACTTGTGTATAACACCCAGCGCACCATGCGATACGTGCCCTCCTNCATACGTGCCCTCCTTAATACCCATCACCGACCGGCCTATCACTGAGATTTTAAAGAAAATGTTTTATTTCATCTCCAGTATTACCTTATTAGCCATGTCA
>NW_023252120.1:0-624 GCF_002007445.2 Ailuropoda melanoleuca
AGGGCCGGCACGTCTCTGTCCTTTGTGTTTCCAACCCCGCCAGCTGCCAGCCGCCAGCCGCCCCGCGCGGCCTCCCGGAGCTCCCCATCTCAGTCTGGTGTCTCACGGGTGCTGACCGCGAGTCCACCTGCTCCCCTGTGCAGGTGGCCCTCCAGCCGCCAGCCGCCCCGTGCACGCTCCCGGAGCTCCCGGTCTCAGCCTGAATCCAGTGANCACCGGAGCTCCGGAGCTCCGTGAGATGCTTGGTGGTGCACGCTCCCGGCTCACGGACTCAGTCTGCCGTTTCCAGAGTGCGGGTCCGCGGTCCGCCCGCTCCCCGGTGCAGGTGGCCCGCCAGCCGCCCTGCGCGCGCGCTCCTGGAGCTCGCGTTCTAAGTCTGTTGTCTCGCGGGTGCCGTCCGCGAGTCCGCCTGCTCCCCCGTGCAGGTGGCCCGCCAACCGCCAGCCGTCCCGCGTGCGCTCCCGGAGCTCCCTTCTCAGCCTGCTGTCTCAAGCATGCGGGTCTGCGGTCTGTCCGCTCCCCCTTGCAGGTGGCTACCGCTTCCCGGCGCCCCGACAGGGCGGCTCCCTCCCCCTTCTGTTTAGCTTCCGATATCTGTGCGCGGTTTCACGGCTCCCCGCTTCG
>NW_023252121.1:0-653 GCF_002007445.2 Ailuropoda melanoleuca
AGGGGCACCTCGGCGCGGGCAGGACTGGCTCAGCCAGGGTGCGGCCCCTCCTCCCTCACTGCCCTGCTGTGAGCTGAGTGCCTGGTGCTCCCCGGGTGAGGTGGGGGTGGGGTGGGGAGGGAGGGTGAGCGGAGCGTCCCCACCCCCAGCCTTGCCCCCCGGACCCTTCCTACTCNGGTGCTCCCCGGGTGAGGTGGGGGTGGGGTGGGGAGGGAGGGTGAGCGGAGCGTCCCCACCCCCAGCCTTGCCCCCCGGACCCTTCCTACTCCGGGATGTCACCTGGCCCCAGGCAGCATGGGACAGGCTGCTGGCCTCTACCAGCGAGATGACCCCAGCTGGCTCTCAGCTGTTCAAACCTCTTCCCCTGACGAGGTCAGGGCTGGCCCCTCTCCTGAGGGCCACTGCAAGAGGACAGCAAGGCACTGCACACAGAGGGCTTCGTTAAAGGGCGCATGTGGCTGTGCCTGGCTGAGATGGGCCCAAGCCTTCTTCTAGAGGCTTCTCTGCGGTCACCCCGTGGCCAGCCAGAGGAGCTGACCATCCTGCCTTTTTCAGGGGAGTATCATTGGCCCAGATGTGCATGTCAGCTCCTCGCGGGCTATTCTAGGAAACAGTACTCCTGACCTGCTTATCCGGGCCCTTGGCTGGGTGCT
>NW_023252122.1:0-417 GCF_002007445.2 Ailuropoda melanoleuca
ATGTTGGGTCAGAAATCAAGTCTACACATTTTAAAAGCCTGAAATTAACTAGATTCTATTCTTAGACCACACGGGAATTGAGCCTGTAGTCCTAATGCCAAGAAAACCAGGAAGTCCCTCCATGTTTAAAAAATTAAATGGAACTTTGCTGCATATCCTAAGGGTCAGAGAGGGAATCGCAATGGGAATTCTCCACCTTTCCATGTCAGGGCTCACAGACAATGGCCCTCTATCTGTGAGGAGCCCTCACTCTCACGATCTAGAGGGGAGTTAAGCCTCAAATCAGAGCTCTGCCTGCCCCAGCCACCCTTAGCAGCCTTGGCCTGTGCCTCCGCCCCCAGCTGCCCTTTCTGGTGGCCCTGAGCTAAGGGGGCCAGCATGCCCCTACGGTAATGGGAAACTCTCCACTCCTAGTGA
>NW_023252122.1:504-1671 GCF_002007445.2 Ailuropoda melanoleuca
CAAAGTAGAGTTTCACTGAGAACATGACACACACGTTTAAGTGACAGAATAGTATGTAATTAAACATACATATATACTATGGAAGTGAAGGGAAAAGTAAGCAACGGGGTCAAAAAGAGGAATGGGAGTTCCGAGCAGCAGGCTGGAGTAGTCGGGGCTCGGGGGTGTCTCGTGGAGGCAGTGACCAGGAGACTGGTCACTGGTTACCGCGGTGCGGCACCAGGGTAGGCGCTCTGCGTGACCCGCGACCGCAGGGGCCTTGGGGGCGTTCTAGCTCCAGACCATCTCCAGACTACAAATCGGCCTGAGCTTAGCTTCTGTGGTCTGTGTTCTTTGCCCCTGGTGGTGGCTCTTTCTCTGCTGCTTCTTTTGTTTTCCTCTGAGCTGCACTATTTTGTGTGGAACTTTTAATTGACTCACATTCTTTCTGAAAATAAGTGGAATAGAAGTCATACTTGTCTGTCTGTCTGTCCAAATGGAGAGGAAAAACAGGTCTACAGAGAATGGAAATGTAGTTGAAATTTCAAATCTTTTGGTCTAAGGCATTACTAAATGTGAGTAAAACAAAAAATGCAAAATTAGAGCAAAATATTTTATCTGTTTTATTAAAAGATGCATCCTAAATTCCTAGTTCCTGGTACAAAGAGATACTCAATTACTAATCGTTGATCAATCAGTAGTATGTGGTTGACACATTGTATCTTGATTTCATCAACATAATTAACAAGGCTCTTGTTACTTAGGGAACGATTAAAGAAATAAGACTGAATAACAAGCACAATTAAGTAAACTAATCATTAGTTCATGATCTTTCTCAATGTTCATTTATTAGTGAATTGAAGTGATATGAACTGAAATGAAAATAACAGTTGCAGACGATCTAATTCCAGGACAGACAGGAAGAATGCCAACTATAGCCATCCATCTGGAAAAGCTGAAATGATCCATCTAGAGGCACCGTCTCTAACGGGGGTCATTAGCTACAGGAGTAGTCTTCTACTTTAACAGCTTGCTCGAGAAAGGCATTTTAATTCAAAAATAAANGCACAATTCTATTTTCCCTTTCCCTTTGACTTCACCTGGAGACCTCCTCTGTGTTGTCTGGCAACCCAGATGGATTTCACGGATGAGAACCCAGAGCTCAATGTCTCCAAAAGCAATGTGTTC
>NW_023252123.1:0-1126 GCF_002007445.2 Ailuropoda melanoleuca
CAAAAGGTTAGCTATACTGTTGATGCTGTGGGGGAGAAGAGGGAGAGGGATTCCTTCAGAAGATAAATGTGCCTGCAGGCCTTTAGATTTTAGGATCTGGCACTGTATCCCCAGGCTTCAAATGCACTCATTCTGCCCTCCTCCTAGACTTCCCTGAGAGCCATCTTTCCCCTGAAGGTGGCTACTGGAAGCAGAGACAGCTCCTTCTGCCACAGACTCCCACATCAGAGCCAATAAAGCAATGGGGGAGGTGCCATTTTCCTTGTTTACTTCTACTCATAGGAAATCCTTTTTCTCCTTGGCTGAAATCCATCACACTAGGACTATGGACACAGGGTCCCTGATTTCCCCTTGAGTAAGGGACTGGGGAGGCTAGGTAGGGNTTAGGTAGGGGGAGACAGGTAGGGGGGTGACCTAACAGGCTCTCAGAAATCCCAGATGTGGAGAAATAGAGGGAGATATTAACCAGGGAGAAGGGAGTACCTTGTTTGTGCTCATGATATTTACCAGAACACTTTGTTTGCTCTCAAGATTGTTACAGATAGCTACAAGTCCACCCTGTTTGTTCTAAATATAGATGTGATATTTACAAACCACCATGATATTGACAAGAAATTTACCAAGTTCCCTCCCTGGTCAGTTTCCTATAAAAGACTATCATAAAAGCCCTCAATGGCAACCCATCTGGACTGTCTCACTCTAGAGAGTTCTTTTCTTTTTCCTTTCTGCTCTCACCTTCACTAAATAAACTTTCACTGCAGGTCAGCCTTTTGCTTCCCTCCAAGATTCATTCCTGGACTCTGTGAGAGAAGAACCCTGTAACTTCAGCATCCTCACCTGCCACAACCATGCGGGAAGCCCCAGACAACCATCTGCTGAATTTGATCGCGGTTCCCTGAAACTCTCCACTGCAGTGACACTGACTCATGCCACAGCAGGCAGCTGTCCTGTGGCCATGGCCCGTGACCTGTCATCACCCACAGCTCTGACCTGATGGCATGCCCACCTCCTCTCTCTGCCACAGCTTCTGCTGCCCAGGTTCATCAATTCTTCCAGCCTCTGACCTTCCCTTGTCTGTAGCCTCCCCAGCCTTCTCTGGCCTCACTTCTTAGTATTCATCTTATAC